>NW_024625051.1:0-1702 GCF_008729295.1 Plectropomus leopardus
TGTAAAATGATCCCCAATGATGGGAGCGGTGGATGTTTTAGTGTGACAGAGTTCTTGTCAAACTGATTTAATGAATGTATTTAAAGGATCAGAGCGTTTTTTTCAGCTGTCATTTCGGAAATTAAGGATTTTCAGCTTTATAATGTCTCCCATTTAACTAAGTGGTCTGTTTTCTGGCATCTTTAACATCTTAAGTCATCTATGGCAAATATGAGCAGGTATTTAACAGCCAGGAGAGGGAGCTTTTCAGCAGCTCACTTTTATCTATCAACTCACCACTATCAGCCAAAAAAAACAAAAATCAGAAAGATAAAACTGATTTGATTGACTTCTAGGTGTCATGTGCAAATGACAGTAAAAGACAACGAGTCCTTACACAGTGAGTCGTGTAAGCGACAGTGCATCATTGTGCAATAATAGGGAGCTGAATAAATAAGTTGATTAATCCCATGTGTTTATGTGTTTATGTGAGACTGAGCAACAAACAGAGTAACAGAGGAAGTGATTCATGCCACAGATAAGAAAATGAAAGGTTTCCCTGAAAGTGCTGTTTACAAGCAGTCCAAGGGAACTCACTGGACTGAACAATTTTACAGCCGCAGAACAAAGAAACACAAATATGGAAGGGGAGGTGGCAAAGTGGTTAACCTCTGATGCGTGATAAGTTGCCGAGATAGAAACTTAGCGATGTCCCAGCTTCATGAGTCACACAGAATTAAACAAATTCTCACGGTGGGACACTGAAGAGGAAGTTTTCATTATTGGAATTCATACATGTTTTCCTATGAGTCCTAACAGTCCAAATAGAAGTAAACATGATCAACTCTCCAAAATGAAAAACTAGATTACTAAAACTCAAATTCATTTTGTCCTAGGGCAGGGGTCAGCAACCTTTACAGTCAAAAGAGCCATTTTTGACCAAAAAGAATTTTAAAAACCTGTCTGGGACCGCAAAACATATTTAAGCCTTATAGTTATTGTCTAAATAAGTAAGTACCGTTATTGAGGTTCAGCAAAATTTTGAAGAAAAGGTGCCAGGCCATAGATGGATGACACAAAATTTAGTTCAGTTTAATTTAATTATTCAGTAGGTTTTCCAAAAGTGGATAATGTAAGCATTTATTTACACCTAGAACAGAAAATACATAAACAAATGTGAAAAAAAATTAATTCATTTTTCTTTCTTTCTTTTTTCTTTTTTTTGTGTCAAAGCCATTGGGGACCAATAGAGAGGGGCTAAAAAGCCGCATGTGACTCCAATGTTCTGAGTATGTGGCTACATTTCCTGTTTATTGAAAAAAAAACCATTTTGTGGGTCCACACAATCAGGTTCCCGTCTGTGGAGCAACTTTAGACTTTATACTTGATAACATGTTAAGTTTGAGACTTATGGCTCTGGTTTCTGGATTTGAGAGCGCGTAGCTTATAATGATTCTGATATCTACAGCACTTGACAACTCCCACCAAAACAATCTGGATTGATAAATAGCACTACAGGTGAGAGGAGGAAAAAAAACCATTTTTGATTTGGGGGCGAACTATTCCTTTAACTATCTGTCTAATGCCAAAATTAGACAGATCTCCCATTGAAAACTGTGCCAGCAACTGCCACAAAAAGCAATGAATGTCATTAACTGTTTTCATATTAAATAAAATTATTAACTAAAATTATTTTCATATATCAGAGATTATTGATTTTTTT
>NW_024625052.1:0-1827 GCF_008729295.1 Plectropomus leopardus
AATCAGTATATTGAAAAGTATTGAATGGGTAACTGTCCTTTTTGGCACAAACAACAGCAATAAACAAAAATATTAATTTTGTTTTGCCAAAAAGTTATGATAATTTAAGTATGTTATGTTCTTTAGAGACATTACTTATGTTTGGGTTCAGACCCCAGAGTGGTCAAACGTCCCATTAGACTTCTTATGAACAATCTGTTATAAAACCCCAATAACACAGAGTAAACCAGACTTATCTACAAATATGGAGGTATGTAAAAAGTACCAGCAACACCACATAACAGTTATAGAATATATGAAGATTCATGTGTTTCACATGGGGTCTTTGAACAGAACTTTGAATCATAGACAACGAATAGGATAGGTCTTGGTAATTGTGTAATCAGGCCAAACAAATCATCTACAAATGCTAAATAAATACAGTAATAAATATCATGATATATAAACTTAAATACCTGCAGTAGCTTCTGGGATGTACCTGATATTAAATCAAATATTTCCCATTAACCTTTCTGCATGATTTATTGGCTATGACATAAGTAGCGACTGGTGTATTTTTGTAGGAACCTCAGCGTCGTCTGGCTACGGCAAGCAGTGGTCTACAGGCTTTCCACATTTATCGAGCATAATTGCTGCTTAAAGTCTTAAATTATTTATTATTGTGAGATCTGACAGTGCTGCTCAGAAGCAAATTGGGATCATCTTCCATGACCACCAAGGATTTGCAGATTGGAGGCAGAACTAAGTTTATTTCCTCCGCTCTGCTTTTATCCCTGCAAACGAAGCGTTTAAAAGGATCACCCGCGACAGATAACCACGTTACTGTACAGACGAATAACGCCGCTGCTCTTAAGATCCTGATTTTGTCTGTGGATTTTTTTCTCTCTCTCTCTTCCCTTCACCCCGGTCTAATTGTGCTGATGCTCTCCCTGTGGGTTTTAATGTTTGACACGGCGAAACGCTCTTAAATCCTCCACACTGCTCCCTCCCTTATGAGGCCCAGTATCTTAAAAGCAAAAAGGATGTATGTCTAATTCACAAATTTATCACTTCGCAAAATGATGCATTAAATGAGAGGGGACACGCTCTGATTTGAAATGCTGACTTTAGAAAAGAAGTTCTGATTTTCAAAATGAGTTTAGATGGGCTCCCCTTCACCCCTCACCCACCCGCTCGCCTCCCACGTCCTCTTGCTTTCTCAGTTGTATCACTCTCCCTCCTTGAGATGGGAGGCTATGCAGCTCTCTCTTTGTCTGCTTCTCTCTTGCACTCTCACTTTTTGTCTCACACACACACACACACACATCCATTTGATTGCTTAGTTAAGCTTGTTGTCAACTTAACATGTGTTTGTTCATGTATGTGTTTTGCATCATGCGGCTGCATGCACACGTGTGCGTGTGATATACAGGATAATGTACATGCATTTCTCTGTTTTTAAAATTACGCTCACATGATCGCCTGCATGCAATTATCTTTGCTTTTGAGGACAATGCCATAGAGATACTCCCCTTTTTTTTTTTTTTTTTTTTAAACCATGACTGATTTTCATTTCTCTAGCCTTGAGAAACTCGCCACTTACATCAATATCTGCTTAAGGCCAGTTTAAAAGACTTGTTGCAAGAGCTGTCTCGGTCTGTCTTTGCTTTATATTGTTCATCAAGGACTTCCTCAGATGCGCTTCACGTTTGACCTCTCTCATTTATTGTTCATAGAAAGCATACAGTTCAGTTCTATGAGGGCAAAACACACAGTCTCATTGAAACCGAGATGGAAGAGATGGTGATAAGATCGACAAATAAGCTCATTTTAACAGATTTTATTGAT
>NW_024625053.1:0-1939 GCF_008729295.1 Plectropomus leopardus
AGTGTTTTAGTATAAGATTTAACAAAAAGTTTCAATGCAAAAAAGGTGGGTATTTTAGAGGCTAATTTTAATATTTTCATACTGTTAAAGAAAATTTTTTAAATGATCTTTTAGCCGTAAAAAAAATGTGGAAAAAAAAGGAAAAAAAAGTAATAATTCAGTTGACTTTTATCTTTTATGTTGGGAAATAAAAAATTTTTTTAAAAAGTTGGGACTGCAGACACCTTATAAAATCCAAGTACCTCCTGGGGGTGATTTCATTACTGCAACATTTTCAAGATGCAGAATCACAGTTATATGTATTTAAATCATAAAGAAATAAACAAAAAAAAAATATACAAAATGGATCAATATGTTAACAATAATAATAAGAACAATAACATTTCAATAATATATATAATAATAATAATACGTCCTTGCGTACTGCAGTAGATCCCACAGGTCTAGCTGGAGGTTGAGCACTGCTACAAAAACACTTAATCACATATTCTCTCTCAAATTATGTTTTTGTTAATTCTAGGGAGTGAAATAATGGAAAAAATCAGTGAAAATGTTATTGCAGACACCTTACAAAATCAGCCAAGCACCTCATGGAGGTTACTCCATACTGCTTTAGGGATAGTTTTATTTTATTTTTTTAAAGTGCTTGTTTGTAAATGATAAAGACGTTTCAGCTCAAATTTGAAATCAACGGCCTCGCCCTCATATTACTATCTTGTCATGAAGGAGGAAGCTGGACTCTGCTGCTGTGGGGAGGAGCTCTGCACAGTCTGCAGTGTGTGAAGGTGCAGTGGCTGCCTTACCGACAGTAGAGGGTACAAGAACTCTTTAAAATTGATATGAGAGCAGTTTGATGCTATTTTTAATACTACTGTGTTGTAATGTGCAGCTGGATTACTCTGAGTACATCCTGCATTAAAGAAAAGGCTGAACTCCACTCAGATGTGTTATTATTTTAACACTTTTTTAAAAATAATTCTTTTTAATAATGTGAAAAAAACATTTTAAAGTAAGTAACTTAAAATTTGTGTTCATAAGTATGGTAATTAAGCACATTACACTTTAGAATTTAATTTAGATAATAATAATTAATTTGTATGGGTTATCAAGTTAAAAATGTGTGCTCATGATTATGGTAATTAATTATTTAATTACAAGATTTATGATTACACACTTAAGTTGACTCCTCATAAAACGTTTTTCATAGTATTTAAATAGATTTTTTTTAAGTCTTATGTACGGTTACCATAATTATTAAAACACGTTCTTAAGTTCATTACTTGAAAAAATTAAATAGTTAAAAGGAACTTTAAAGTGTTTTATACTTAATTACCTTTATTATTAACACAGTTGATTCCTTCTTTTCCAAATGTTTTTTTTTTTTTTTTTTTTTTTACATTATTTTAAAGGAATTTTAACGTGTCTTAATAATGTCTTATGGTACCATATAGCACGGGAGGTGCGAAAGTTGAAAGTTTCTTTTTTTTATGTACCTATTTTTTTCCTATGGATTTCCCTAATTTGTTTCGGGCTTTAACTTGTGCTCAGTCAGGTGTGCCAGGTTGCAGATTAGTATCAAAAAATAAATTCACACATTTTTAAATACATTTTGGTCTGGCTATGTGATATATGCCCTCCCGCTTATGAAAACTGTCTGTATATAATTTCAGCACAAAAGAGACTTCAGTCAGGGAACTTGGCACACTTAAATTTATTTAACCACGGAAAATTATTTTCCCAGGACTGCTCAAAGGATGAGGAGATCTGAGCACAGCTGCATTATTTTTTGTCTATTGTACAAGAACATAACAAAGCTCTTAGTTATTTGAAGTGTTTGGAGAGAAAATAATGACGACATGGTGCATGGCTCGGTTCAAATAAAAATCAGACACAAAGCGTTCACTTGCAAGTAAACTTTTGGAGACTGGCTGCTGAATCC
>NW_024625054.1:0-2727 GCF_008729295.1 Plectropomus leopardus
ACAGCTGAAAACCTTATACTATAGCATGCCGAGACACGCCATTGCACAGAATGTTGCAAAAAAACGCCAAAAACACCATAATAATAATAATAATGTTGAAAAAAACTTCAAAAATGTACTATAGTATGGCGAAAATTAGCAAAATATGACATCACCAAAAAACTGCTGAAAACCACATAAAACCACATAAAATAGCGTGCCCAGAGGTGCCTCACGCTGTCACGAATCTGGAGTCGGCTCATGTAATAAGGGAAAAATATCCACAGGCTCTTCACTGTGACGCTCTGTGTTATTTTTACACCCAGGACTCCCTGAAGAGCACTGTTCATGCTGAACGGATTGTAAATAAAGTGAAATGAACTTAAGGAGTTTCAGATCGAGGGGCCGGTTTATCTGATATGCTGCTTCGGGACAAGGTCCTCCGCCCTTCTGGGTTCACCTAACAGGACGCTGTGTGCGTGCAGACCAGCTAATAGCTCCCTTTCCCTCCCTTTCCTTTCTTACAGTAAATTATGTTAAACTGCATCCCGTGAGAGAAACACAAGAAACAGAGGGGAGTTGATGTTCTTGTGTTGGTCTTTGCCTCTTTCATCACAGATTATTTCTATGTCTGGGTGTTTATTAAAAAGCGGTAAATAAACCTTGTTTGTCTGTTGTTTACAGGAAAACGAGCCCTTACCTTCCCAGTTACAGTCAGCGGATAGCTGGTCACAAAAAGTACATAGCGAGGGATCTTGAAGTGAGCGATCTGACAGGACCAAAGAAAGCAGAGTTAGTTAAACATGTTCAACAGGGAGATCAATTATTTTTAAGAAATCCACGTCATTCTGAAATATTAAAAGCGGCCTCACCTGTCCCTTGCAGTGAGCTTTGATTTCCTCTGCGGTGCATTCCTCTCCATCTACCAGTTTGATGCAGGCACAAACCTCCTCACCCATACGTGCGTCTTTAACTCCGACCACCTGACGAGAAACAAAACATGTTTCTCTGCAGCAGGAGAAATAAAGTGCAACCCTTACTGTGTACAGAAACATAGCAAACACCTCCAGAAATATAAAATACTCTTATTTTAATAATAATCTCGATCTACAACTTAGTTAACAGTTCTTAAAATTCGTGCCTCCCCCTTCACTGTAACATCCATTGTCTTGTTTGTGACCTACAGGTAGCAGAAAGGTAAATATGTCCGTTATAATAGACTACTGTGATTGTTTTTAAGCTATTCTGATGTAATTTAATCTTGCTTTTACTTTTAAGAGTTAAACTCAAATTTAATCTCCCTCGGGCCTTTCATATGGTCTTACCTGTTGTACAAAATCGCAAAAAATAAAGTTAAATGAGGTTGCTTCAGCAAATGAAATAACTTCATTTAAAATAATTTTAAAAATTACGGAAAATTGACCCTGATTGGAAACCTGCATCTGTTGAATGGTTAATTAATGTAAAAAAAAAAAAAAAAAAGAAAATATTCCTAACCTTCTTAATAAATACATAAATGGGATGCCTCGTTTATGTTTTATTTGCATTTTGTTTAAATTTTGTGTCTCTTTCTTTTTTCCACATTATTTAATTGACTCGTCTTACTTTACTTTGGTTGACAGTTACTGTATATTTGCTAAAATTTGTTTTGTTTGCTATGTTATTTGTTCTTCACCAAATACTGCAATAAGTCATCTTGTGTTGAATTACTCCATACTGTTTATCTTTTGGAGAACCTATTTAAAAAATAAATAAATAAAATTAATTGCCATTAAAAAAATATCCACAGTGTTTTTTTATTACAAAAAACTTATATAAAATAAAATAAAACAAAAACACTTTGGAAAACTGTATTCAAATGGAAAATGAATTTAGTGTTGTGGTTAAGTAAGCAGCAGACCTTCATCAGATCAATGAATGGACTTTTACACGTAATACTTGAATTGGGGCTCTGTGCAAAATATGTTTTAATTCTCCTTAACAAAGTAAAATGTTTATGTCATGCTCTCTGAGCGCTGAGTGTCTCAGCTCACCTGGGCCTCCTTAATTTTGGGGTGTGTGTGCAGGAACTGTTCGATCTCCGCGGGATAAATATTCTCTCCTCCTCTGATGATCATGTCTTTAATTCTGCCCTCGATTTTGCAGTAACTGTACCCGTCCATGCTGCCAATGTCTCTGAAACACAAAGTAAATTATTATTTAGACCAGTTGTAGATATTTAGATGTTTCGAGCAAACTGACTGACTCGAAAAAGTAAAGCCTCTAATTTAATCAAATCATAAAATACTTAACATTTGCACATATTTATTTATGAATTAAATTTGATGTTTTTCTACAACCTTTCACTCACCCAGTTTTATACCATCCTTCTTTGGTGATGCACTCTCTTGTTTTGGCTTCGTCTCTCCAGTACTCCAACATCACACAGTAGCCTCTGATCATAATCTCCCCCAACTGCCCGAGAGGCACCAGCTCTCCTGTCGAAGGGTCCACGATTTTCGCCTGTGAAGCAGTCCATTAAAGATGATAACTTGGTATGAAAATTGTTTAATAAAGCATATCATTCTGTTAAAGGGCTGAACTCATCATTGTAGAATAATTCGATTTAATATCATTTAACTTGCAGTGGAATCACAGTTATCTGATTCCAAAATATTTACTCATTATTTTCCACACATAAAAAGTTTTTCTTCCTGATGCAACTTTTGCATTAAACTTTCTTTTTAAATTTTTTTTAATAATAATAAT
>NW_024625055.1:0-2390 GCF_008729295.1 Plectropomus leopardus
AAAATATTTAAATGACATTTAAATGTAATAGATACATTTTAATGTGAATCATTACGTGCAAATTTATTTTATCGTCTGGTCATTTATTTCTGAGATATTCATAATGTAAATTGTTTGTTTTTTGTGTTGTTAATTTGTGACTGTTGTTTGTATTTTGAAGGGAAAAAATAATAAAAAAAATAATAAAAGAAATAAAGGTTTCCTTGTCTAGTGTTAATCTAGCAATTTGGGGCCACGTTGGGAGCCCCCCTGCCAGGACACAGCCCCTGTTAGGGCTGAAAGATACAGGACTCTTATTGTGAAGTCAAGGTTAAAAGAAAGATAGTCTTTTATTTTGAAGTATCACGTCGCGAGCTCTCCAGGCACAGAGAGAGAGAGACGGAGTGAGAGAGTCTCAGGCAGAGGCATCCCCGCACACACAGCTCGCGGTCGTGCTGTAGCTTCATTGGCAGCGGCAAGTATGAGAGGACATAAGTTTACAGGTTGAGCTAGGCTGGCTGGCAGCTTTTGTCGCATTCTCGGAGAAACAGCGCGAAGAGCGGGCCGTCGAAGAGTGGCGGGACAGTCCCTGTTACCGGATAAATAAGTGGTGGATACAGCCGGTTCTCGGATACACGGCGGCGGCGGCGGCGGTAGGAGCAGGGCGAGTGTGTGACTGCTTTGGCGGCGGTCCCGCTGCTAGCGAAACATGAACAAAAACCACCGAGTGCCGAGCAACCGTTCACTGAGTGCCGTGGAGGTGAAGAGCAAGGTATATATGGAGACTTCTTTGTCTGTTTACTCGCTAATTGTAGTCTTAACTCCCCCCTTGGTTATTACTCCGGCTAATTTACGCTAGCCTGCTAAGTGGCTTGATAGCAAGTTATGATGTCGTTCAAATTACATTGACAGAAGCTAAAGCTAAACTCGCCAACACAGGTTTTGCTAGTCAGTCTAGCTGGCTATACTGAAAACAGTTTAGTTTACCGTGTCGTGGTTTAATTTTAAGTTAATTTAAGTAAGTTTGAAGGTGGAGGTTATTGTCAGCTGACGCCGCAGTGAACCAGTGTCACCTGTCACAGCTTTCTCCGCCGCTCCTCCCTGCCCTGCTACCAAATATTGACTCAAAGTTTGAGGCAAGTTTTTACTTCAGAATAACCCCATGGCAAATTTACACAAGTTATCACACATTTATGTCAAATGAGCCTTGAATGACATGGTACAATAGCTGCTTGTTATGTTATTCACCTGTGCGTGTAGGTGTTACGCGGCCTGTGACAGGCTCATGGCTCCTTCCGCGACGGTGTGCCTGTGGCATGATGACACACACACGCAGAGGAATGGGGCCTCAGGGTGCTCTTTGTTGCTTTAAACTTGTTTTTAACAACTACATATGTTGACAGACTATGTGACCCGTTTGTTTGCGTCACTATCTTCATAGCTAACAATAACAAGGTACGTTTTTCCTACAACCACGTTACACAAAGTCAGGAAATACTCTTTATTTTATTTGTTCAGCCTACTCCCAAAGCGAACAGTCAGGGGTCGTTTTAATTGTTTTGTGTACTCATGTCTGAATGCAGGTATTTGCCAAAAACAGACTTGTTTTTTTTTCCCCCAAACCTATAGTTATTGTAATTTAACTGATGCTTAAGATGACAAGTGTCCAGGCTGGCAGTGATAGATCATCTTTTGTCAGCGCTGGGCAACAGTAACCACAACACTTACCTCTCATCAACACCACCGATGGGACGTTGGACTCTGTCTCAGCCGAACAGTTGCCTAAAGATTAGGCATCTGCAGTCATCTTCTGTCACACAGCTTGGTTAGACAGTGCTTGAATAAACTGCATCCAGAAACATAGAGATACACACATCCCAAAGTCCACATTAATAATTCATCACATGTGGTGTGTTAGCTAGTCCACATGGAAGACAGACTATTGCACATAGCCTACGGTTGTTTTGAAATTAGCTAGGCTACCAGAACAGTGTGTGCTAATCAGTCACAGGCCCAAATCTCAGACCCTTTAAAGAGATGTTTGCAAGCATAGATCTCGGCTATGTCACTGTTTCTTTGGCCCTTAATTAATAACTTTTTCAGTCTCCTTTAAAGGAATACTTCATAGATTTTCAACTTTGCATCAAAACAAGTATGTGGAAAAAAATTGATGGAAAAAGGGGCTTTTGCTTGAACTACAGGCTGGACCTCTGCATTTTCTTTTTTTTTTTTTTGCAATTATCTTTTTATTTGGAAAAGACAACAATTTAGCATTCAGATTTTCTACAATTGTACAATTTTCATACTATATCACACTTTTCCAGTTTTCCTTTTTTCAGTTCTCTGCATATGTACAAGAAAGACACTAAAAATCGCAGTCCTCCTGTGCTGAAACTCAGACCGTACAAACC
>NW_024625056.1:0-4627 GCF_008729295.1 Plectropomus leopardus
CAGGTTTGTTACACCATACTGGAGCACACCAGTGCTACCTTGCTGCAGGTGGGCAGGTTTGAACATTACTTGATGGCATTTCCTGTAGATGCATTGAGCAACACCTTGACAGCCTACTACCCAATGCTTAGTGAAAAACAGGCTTAAGTCCAGTCTCATCTGCAAAAAGTTCCAGTTATTTATGGAGAACAATCTCAAAAAAGTCTTTTTAGAGACTGTCACTTCTACAGATTCTCAACACCATACTCATGGTCGTATGTAGCCATATATGTTGTATACATGCCATACATGGATTTTAGGACATTTCTAGGATTTTAGGATGTTTCTAGAATATTAGAACATTTCTAGGATTTTGGGACTTTTCTTGGATTTTAGGACATTTCTAGGATTTAAGGATGTTGCTAGAATTTAAGGACATTTCAAGGACTGTTTTATGCACCCTTGCGCCTTATGTATACTACATGTACAAAAATAATTCCAACTGTGAATCACTTTATTTTTATTGTGAATCTGATAATGTATGGGAGCTGCCCAGCATCCACATTTGGCATGCTAGCTGTAAACTGAGTATCACTGATGTTTGATGTTGATATGTATAGGCTAAATGTTATGGGTGCATGTGTGTATATGGATATATTTTTTTTTAATTCACTGCCCACATTTATCTTTATGCATATCACATGAAAGCAGACTTAACTGATTTGTGCCCTTTGCTTTTCATATTTCCTCCTCATGACACTGTTATTTCTCCATACTCACACTAGAGTGACCATCACAAGCTGGTATGACCAGCTGAACCAACAAAAATCATGCAAAACATACCTTAAGATGTCAAACAAGCTGGTCAACCAGCTTAACCTTCTGAAACTGGTCAAGCTGCTTTTTTTCCAGCAGTGTGTTTAAGGTGGCTAATTTTAATTACTTTATACGGCTCAGGTGGCTTAATTCATAAAAAATCCATCATCGTTTATTAGTTCATTGCACTTTGCAGTAATAATCTGAGTCTTTTATAGATCTATTAACCAAAGCAGTCGAATTATATGTGGCGGGAGGTCACTGACAAAGCTGCAGCTTGGGAATGTGTTGGTAGTGGAGTGAAAAATACAATATTTGCTTCCTAAATGTGGTAGAGTGGAAGTAGGCTTTCTAGAGGAAAGGAGGATAAATCAAGTGCACCTGCCTAGAGGCTCCACCTGCCTCAGATGCAATCACTCTTTAATGAGAGGCCTTTGCTTGTTCTTCTGTCCGTCAGCAACAATGCGTGCGTCATGTAAGTTGTTTTCCTTTTCCTTTAATATACCTTGCCACGGCACATTATTAGTTCATTCATTTGTTTATTGTTAATGAATGTGTTTTCATATAACAGAGCTAGAACCACACACACACATTAAATACCTTTGCCTTTAAATAAACTGCTCCGCCTCAATGCCTGCTGCCTTTTTCTCCGGCTTTCTTCATATCATCTAAATCAATGCTAGTTTTTCTCCCCAACAAGGCCTATAAACATACAATACAATGAAAATAGTCAAGCAAAGTATATCAAAACTGTGCTTAAAATTTCCACCACTTATGTTCACTCACTATCTTGAAATTATGTTTTATTAAGTAACAATTTTGATCGAGAGTCTCCAAATTTGGCGTGCTTGGAGAAGATTGAAGACTTGCCATTTGCTAAGGCACAAAATTGATTGCCATGTACTTTGTTAATGTGGTAAAGTTATCAAGCAAAAATGATGGATAATTCTCTTCTTATATAAGAGTTTGCTGCTTCTCTCTGTTTTGTATCATTAAAAAACGCTATATTTTGGTTCTTTGGACTGTTAGTACACAAGAAAAACAATTAAGGGTAACAAACAAATTACCTGATAATGAAAATAATCTTTAGTTGCAGATTTGGATAAAACGTTTATTTATTGACACAAACACTTTAACAATTTTTACACACAGTAAGCTGTTTCTTAGCATGCTCATGTTAAACATAAGTGGATATTTTGGGTTACAACCAGATGGAATTGAACAGATTATTTTTGCTGGAATGGTTCTGGTGTTATTGCAGCAGCTGGTCAACATCTCGTCTCGTTACTGGAAATGTAAGCACACAGTTTTCTGGGTATTTGCTTGCAGGCATACTTCTTCCACTGATGAGTATTATTGGGAATATGGAGTGAAACTTGATGATGTCGGCCACAGAGTCAAACATCTGAGGAGAAATAAGATGTGAGCTTCGGCGAATATAATGAACAGAGTGGTTGTTGAGCTATCTTTTGAAAATTTGTCCACTCACATCATTTGATCGTTGTCCTGTGCCCAGGACGTACTTGCCAATGTTCTCGATGAACCGGATTTTTACATTGTAAACCTTCTTCTCATGGTACACAGCCAATACCAAGGGCTCACTGTTGGTGTTGACGGAGCAGTCTCGTACCAAAAATGCTCCATCCTAATGTGGTAAACGTGATCAAAAATAGATGAGCTATATTTGATAATTTTTGGATTTACTTCATACTAGAGGAGGTACAGTACCTTGTTTACCAGGTGTAAGGCGTGTTCTGCATCTGCTCGAGTACAAGCCCCGATATACCAGTCCTCACAGTATGTCTGCCAAATATTAGTGAAGTATTCAGAGAGTTTGCTTACTACAGGCACAAAAAGTAAAAGTATACACCAGGCAGAATGGCCATTTCACAAGAATATATATAACTGGTTTATAATTAGTGATGCATTAATGTGTACATCACTTTAGTGTTGCAGCTGCCAAAGATAAGGCTCTTGATTATTTTATATACTGACAGTCAGAAAATAGTAATATATCATGATTTATTATTTAATTTATAATCTAAATATGCTTAGTATATGTAATGCAGTAAACAGTAAAATATTTGCCTGCAAAATGTAGTGGTGTAGAAGTATAAAATAAAATGGAAATACTCAAGTTCAATGAAAATTGTCCATAAGTTGAGTACTTGAGTAAAGTTAATTCAACAACAGCCCAGTCACCAAATGAAAATGGTGTTGGCATTGTATATTTATGCAAACCATTAACATGTTGAACTTGCACATTTTATTCATATATTATCAGTGTCTCTAATGTGATGTTGTATATGAGCTGACTTTGCCATTAGGAGGTGGAGGGTATGGTGGATGTCATGACACTTTGGCGAGATGCTCTCTAAGCTGCAGACCACTGTTCTGATCAACAAACAACAAAACTGGCTCTTTTTAAGCAAGTCCTTGCTGTGTATCAAGTGCCTTTATAGCCACCAAAAGGACCTTTTTTTCTAATGCGGATAGCATTAAAAAGATAGCATAAAAATATTTTTTTTTCTTGAGAGACATTGTTGCGATTCCAGCAGTAATAATGCCACTGAAACTGCTTTTTTTAAACAAATCCCAAACAGGATCTCTTTCTAACCATAACCAAATGTTTTTGGGGCCTAAATCTAAGCACACTTGTTGAAGTGAAATGTTCTAACATATCCGCGACATAATAACCAACAAATGTAATGTTATCTGTGGTTTGCAGAGATGTACAATGCCAGCATTTTCTGGCAATTGGGTTGTTGACTAAATATTATAGAGTTCAGTAAATAATGATTTTATAGACTTTGCTTTACCCTTATAGACTTTGCTTTACCCTGTAGCAGAGAGTATACCTGTTGAGGCTTTTCCATCGGAACAAAGTCATGGTGGTCAAAGTCTTCTTTAGTTTGAGGCCACTCGTGGTGATGACGTTTTGATGGCACCCTTTCTTTAAGATGATGTTAATGTTGACATATTCCATCATTAATGTATAATGTTGATGTTGATGATCTATAACATTACTTACCTAGATTTTGTTGTGACCTAAATAAAGGAAGACATAGCAAATCAGACATGGCATAGCTTGACATAATTGTCCTGAAAAGCATGAGAGATGAAAGTCAAACCTTGTTTCTATATCATGAGTTTCCAGATCCAGAGAATGTCTTTGATTGGCATGAAAAGATGAAGCACTTTCAGCATGCTTTTTTGAA
Source organism: Plectropomus leopardus (assembly GCF_008729295.1). Classification (NCBI taxonomy): domain Eukaryota; kingdom Metazoa; phylum Chordata; class Actinopteri; order Perciformes; family Serranidae; genus Plectropomus; species Plectropomus leopardus. The sequence goes on from NW_024625056.1 coordinate 4,014, forward strand.
GCACTTTCAGCATTTTGTAGATCTAAAAAAGACATTCAGCATTTTTACAACTGTCAGATGTTCAAATAAAAAATATTACATTCACTCTAAATTAGCTCTTACCTTTGGTATGTGAGCTGAATTCTGCCTATTAGAAGTAATATCATAAAAGATTAAAAACAAATCAACCCACAATGACAAAAAAGTTAAGGAGTCCTTTCTAATTAGGTTATGAGTTTGTGTAAAGTAATATAGTGTTGTCACAATTAGGGGTGTGAATCTTTCAGTATCTCAAGATTCAATTTCGATTTCGATTTTTGGGGTCAAGATTCGATTCAGAATCGCTTCTCGATTCAAAACGATTTCCAACTTAAAATCAATTTCCAAAAAAGTCCCATTGTTTTTTGTTTTTTTTTTTGTTTGTTTTTTTTGCAGTCTTTTGTGTATCCCATTATCTGTGCCATTCTGCAAAGCAGCTTCCATCTGTGATGATGCATAGGGCCACATCACACTCCTGACATGTCAAAGAGGGGCCTGATTCTCCTGCCTGCTCCGCCTGCAGTGAACACAGGATTTACATCCATATAGGGCCCTGCTGCTTGTTACACTGTCTCCTGATTTACCCTTGTCTCATT
>NW_024625057.1:0-2033 GCF_008729295.1 Plectropomus leopardus
CCACTACAGTCAAACCTGCGAGCACCACTGCAAGCGTCGCCCCGACCGTTACTGCTACTTCTACAATCAACCCTACCACCACCGCCACGACTACAACCACCCCTTCAACATCGACTACCCAAACCACCACCGCCCACAGCGGAGGCTCAGGGGTCAAAGCCTCTCTGCTGTTGTCGGTCGCTTCGTTGTTGCGCTACACGTTTTGCCCCTGAGCTGCAAAACTAAAGGACTAAAAGATTCTTGTTTCTTGAGAGTTGGACCTGAATGCAGTTTCGAAGGAAAGACTGAAAAATCAAGTAAAATGTTTTCACAGTATGTAAAACATTTCCAGTTGTTTTTCCTAAATTACTGTAACTATGTAAATGAATGAACTAATTTGTTTAGCCTGCAGGTTGTCAGAAAAAAATGTAATATAAACCTGAATTCTATGTGACATCAGTTAGTTGTGGACTCAGTATTAAGATCCTTTACTTCAGGGACTGTTTCGTATCTATTAGAAATCATTTTTTAGCACTGGGGTGGGTGTTGTGCATTTTCCCCCAGTCACTCAGGGAAGCTCAAGGTAAAATATTTGTAGCTCAGGGGAGGATCATTGAATAAATAAAACAAGAAAGTTGCACCCCTACTCAGATTAGTAAATTACAGTCCCTAAGTAAAAGTACTAAACCACAGTGTACATAATATTCTGTTACTACTGAAACTCCTGCATTGAAAGGAATATTTAAGTAGGATTATATATGTACAATCAGGAAAATGTATTTAAGTTATAAAAGTAAAAGTACTAAATGCTAAAAAAAAAAAAATAAAATAAATCAATTTAAAGACTCATATTTTAGAAGCTGGAATCATGAAATGTTCTTGCATTAAAAACTAATTAAATGATTATCAAATAGTTGCCAATTAAGTTTCCGCTGCTCTTGTTAATTTTCATATTGTTTGTGCACAAAAATATCAAAAGTAACTAGTGAAATCAAGTGTGAAAAGTACAATATTTCCCTCTGAAATGTAGTGGACTAAGCAGAAAGTAGCATGTGATTAACGTACCTCAAATTTGTACTTAAGTACTGTATTTGAGTAAATATACTTATTTCATCCCACCACTGCCACTGGCATCAGGAATTTCTTGTGAAAGAGAAAGTGATGTGATGAGTAAGGCTACTACATCCGTGTTGGAGCTGATTTAGAGCTCAATATTTAGTTAATGTTTAGTGAGTTAGTAAAGACATAAATAAACACCTTTGAACTGTCATTGCCGGTATACACGCATTTATTCATATATTAACTAAAATGATAACATTAGCAAAACAGACAAACTATATATCAATAAATGGGTGTCATTATTCTGTGTTTATAAGTACCATTGGAAAAAATACTGTGTGTACAAGCATCAGGATGAAGAGGAAGCGCTGTAGCAGATATATAAAGTAATAAAAACAAATAACCAAACTGCACTCATAAATTATCCAACTTGTTTTGTTTCATATTTTGTTGTGTGCATTTATATAAGTCTTTAAAACAACTATAGGCAAAGCATTCAATTCAGTGAGATCCCATAAAATGTGAAAAGAAGTAAGAGAGCATGAAGTTTATTGTACCATACAAAGACTGACTCAAAACTTGTAGATTTTCATTCAATCTTCAGATCGACAGATGGCCAGCAGAGCCTGCAGGTGTTCTCCTTTGTAATGTTTCTGTTGAGGGAGAAAAAATTGTAGTACACATGTTAAAATTACGATATTTACCTTTACCCTTCGAAACTTGAAAATCGATTTTCTTGTGTTGCTCTTAAAAACCTTTCATAAGTATTTAAACCTTTAAACTCTGAGCATATTGGTATCACTTCTGCTCACATAAACGTGAATGAGAAAGAAAAAGCTAGAGAAAAATACATTTATAGCCAGTTTTTTTTAATACATATTTAAAATTATGTTGCCATATTGTTGTTGTTTTTGTTTTTTAATATTGTTATAGGCTAATTGTCTGTCTTCAAGCCAATTTGCTCAGGTTTCAAAGGGTTAAAAGAATAAGAATAC
>NW_024625058.1:0-1943 GCF_008729295.1 Plectropomus leopardus
TTCAGGAAATTTTCTTGTAACTTTTACGAATGGGGTCGTTTTTTGTTAAGCTGATCATTGCCTTCTTCTTGTGTTCTGGAAAGAAACCAGGCCAATTTGCACAGGTTTCGAAGGGGTTAAATCAGTTGGATCTTGTTTCTTGGCTGTGATAACAAGCCTGTGAAACAAGGAAACACGATGCCAGATGCATTAAAAAAGAAGCCTAATTATTTCATACCCAGTCTTTTATTACATAAAACACATTTAAAGCCGTAAAGTCAGCAAGAGACAACACGTGGAGTGTTAACACATTTCTAACATGTAATGTACAAAAGTGAACTTAATTATGGTTGTGTCAATTAAGCATATTAAATTATATGTGTGGTTTGTGTAAGTGTGTAAGTGACTAAATTATAAAACAACCAGCCATGTTTCACATCGAGTATGCCAGAATCTTTTTGGGGAATACTAAGGTCATTTTGTCATGTTAAGGTCTGAGATCTCCCAGCAGTGGTCTTACTTGTCATTCTTGTCAGCCACCTTGAGGATGTGGGATAACTGTGTTATTTCCAAAAGTATGGAGGCCGTCTGTGAGAAACTCAAGCACACACAAGGGCTGGCGGGCTAATCTCAGCCAGGCACCCCCTCATGCTTTTCAATAGAGAGTGCTTGGATTAAAGGCAACAAAAGGCCGGGCCAAAACCCCAGGGAGAAGGGGAGCCCTCCGCCCACTGAGACCCCCACACTGTTTATTTACACGGAAACCCCAGCCTCAGTGAAACTCCCACCCTCAGGCATTACACACTGGCCTATTTGCAGAGGTGGCTTTAATTCTCGACAGAGCAGGGATTGTCCTCGCTGCCGCCACTTTGAACTGAGGTGAAATTCACTTTCACATAGCTCAGATATAGCTAGTGAGCAAATATTCTGCTTCTTCTACATAATTACTGCACAGCTTTTGGTCCAAAAGTAGCTATAACTGTTTCTCTCTGCAGAATATGTTAAAATCTTGGTTTTGCAGCTGCCGAACAAGGCAAAGATCAACGACAGGGGTGGAACTATTTATCATCAGGGTATATATTGGATGTATTTGGAGATTACACAGTGCTGGCTCATTAATGTGACTTGCAGTTAATAAACCACTTGGCCATTTTTCTCTCTCATGCAGGCTCACTTTCCTGTTCATGAAGCAGAAAATGAGGGCCCTGTTACTGCAAAGGCTGCGTTTGTACTGCAGTGACTCCCACTCCAGGGTACTGGCGTGCTGTTTACATGGAGATGCACGCAGACATACTGCACATTGACAAACAAACACGCACATGCTGTGTGTCGCAGCCACGTCATTCACAGGCAGGAGGCAGAAAGTCACAAAACACACACACACTTGCACACACACACATTCCATGCAACAAAGGGCCTACAGTGTGGGGTGGAAAGATGAATTGCCCGTACTGTATTATCAGGATGACTCATCGGGGAGTAATCAATGAAAACAGGATGAAAGTCTTATCAAAGGAGAAAAAATGCAGACATGAAGAGCATCTCAAAACAAAAAGATGAGATCTTTGGCAGGAATTCGGAGCTGTATTTAGCCCTTGGCTGAGGAGGACATAGAGGCAGTTGCTCCACTGAAATTAATATTCTCTGCTATCGGCCATCTCTAACTGATAAACAAAAGTACAGACATTAATAACAATACATGTAACTGTGCCTGGTAGAGTTTGCATTATGCTTTGGTGATTTCCCAGACACGCCAAACCGACGGTCAGCTGTTGGTCAATATTGGCTCATTGGTGAGCGTCTGCAGCCCTCTTTTTGGGGGACACTAGTTGGCCCTTGTATCCTACTTTTTGGCAGATTCAGTATGTTGACTGGCATTTGAAACGGTGATGCCTGTCGGTGAATGAAATCAATCTAAAGCTTCATTCCCACTGCACAAAAAAATACACTGGGAAAGCGTACAG
>NW_024625059.1:0-8576 GCF_008729295.1 Plectropomus leopardus
GCTCTAAACATGCATACATGTATCCGGATAGTTTCAATAATAAGCTGAGGCATAAGGGACTGTTCTTTAGCACCACATAAAGTGGTGTGATTTTGGTGATTTTTATTTTGATGGGCCCGCCGGTTTGAAAGACATGTTTCTATTAAAAATCAGCCAAAATGTTAAAAGAAAAGACCCCAAAAATGTTTACCAAAAAATAACCAAAAAGAACAAGAAAGTCACCATTTTTTAAAATCACCAAAAAATTTAAAAGAAAACAAAAATGCCAAAAAATTTAAAATAATAAATTAATCAATTAAGAAAAGAAGAAAAGAAAATAGTTACCCAAACATTTTAAAGAAAAGAAAATGGCACTTTTTTATGAACCAACAAAAATTCTAAAACAAAAATAAGGAAAAAAAACAAACAAAAAAGAAAAATAAATAATAAATACAAAACTGTATTTATTTTAAAAGAAAAAAAGCCAAAAATATTAAAAGAAAAGAATTTGCAAAAATGTTTAAAGCATGCCTTCTAAATCTGCAATGAAATAAATACAAAGCCATTTAAAGTTGTATGCCTTTCCCCTAAGCCAAAATGAAAAAAAAAAAACATTAGTCCCTTCCCAGTGCTTAAAGAATGATTTCACATACCTCCTCCTATTTGCACCAGCCTCTCTGCTCTCATAAATAACAAACATTCCCTAATAATGATAAAAAGCTGTGGATCTAATCATCTGTTCATACTTGTATTTGACTAAATGTACTTAGTTTTATTCTGGTACTTTTTTTACTTTTTTTTTTTTTTTTTTTTCACAATGGGTTACTCTAGTCAATAAACGTTTACGATAGCAAGTTTTGTAAATACAAACATTAACAAATATTTTTAAACTTCCAGTTCATAATTATAATTTAAAAAGACGGTAAGGTGCCAGAGTATATTAAAAAAAACCATCAAAATAGAGCTTGTTTATCAGAGAGGAGGATCCCCCAGGACCCCCCCGCTGCAGACATGCGGGCTAAGCCCCTCAATGTCCTCAAATCCTAGAAACGCCCCTGCTGTAAGAGCCTCAAAAAGCACAAAACTGGACAGGCTGATCAGTTTTATTTACGTCTGCACTGCCCTTCTGTCTCAGGTGCGTCCAGCTTAGCTTCTTCCTCTCTCTTGCAGGAGATTCTAGGGATCATCTAAAATGAAAGCGTTTTGGGCAGATTTATATGGAGGGGTGTTGGGTGTGTGGTGCCAGGCAGCTATCATTAACCCCGGGGCTTTAGCGCTCCCTGCTCTCTCATTTCATGCTCGTGATCTGAGGGTGTGAATTAGCCATCGCCCGCGGCAAACCCAACTTAGTTACCGGCTGGACAACATGAAAGCAATACACAGAGCTGCATAAAGAATCCTCTCAAAGCCCCCCTCCCCTCCCCTCTCTCCTCCTCACCCGACATCCCTACCTTCTCCTGAGGGACCGAGGGGGGGGGGGGGGGGGGCCGCGGCTTTTTTGCAATTGGGGAGTTGCTGTGAGTGTCTTCCCCCCCACTGTGCGCTTAGAGTAAAAAATATTATGATTTACTTGGTGATGTTCACATACATTAAAGCTTACAGTAAGTCGCCGAGGATAAGTAAAGTAATGTAATGCTGACGGGAGAGAAAAAGGAATACATTCTCATAAAAAACATTGTGTGTACAGGAGAGGATATTTTTCTTTATGAACACAAAAAAAATCAAAATGGACTGATTTCTTGCAAATATCAACGTGCACACAGTAGGGCTGCACGAAAAAAAAAATCACAATCTCGATTTGTATGTCTACAATACTCAACTTAGAGACAAATCTGGTCCCTGACAGGATGCTTGGTGGCCCCCCAACCATTTACTAATTCAATAAATATAAAGTGATTCACACTGGGAACTGTTTTTGTACTTTTAGTTTCCATAAGGTGCAAGAGTGCATAAAGTTGCATCCAAAATAGAGCTTGTTTCTAGCTAAGACTCTAATTGCCCTAACATTCTAGAAATGTCCTAATATCCAGGAAACGTCCTACAATCTAGAAATGTTCTAAAATTCATGACACATACTTGACACATTACCGAAGTCCTAGAAATGCCCTAAAATCCTGGAAAGTCCTACAATCCCAGGAATGTCCTAAAATCCAAAAAAATGTCCTTAAATCTTAGAGATGTCCTAAAATCTGAGAAAAATCCTAGGAGTGTTGCACAATCCTAGAAAAATGTCCTAAAATCTGAAAGAAACGTCTTAAAACCCCAGAAATGTCCTAAACTTTTTGAAAACGTATTTAAATTCGAGAAACGTCCTAAAAATCTGAGAAATGTCCTGAGAGATCCTAGATACGAGCTAAAGTCTAGAATTGTCCTTAAATCCTAGAAACACGTATGGAGCTGCTGTGAATGGCCCCTGGCCTCCCTGTAATTTTGCAAAAGTGACCCCCAAGCAAAGGAAGTTGATTATCTCTCGATCTGTTCAAATTTCAAAATGACGACAATTCACTCGCTCCTGTTTCCTCGTGAATTCTATGTTAAGTCACTGCAGATTAAATAATGATATAGTTTCCTGTTTCACTGCTTCACAACAAAAGCTAGCCGCTAGGGCCTAATTTATGCAATGTAAATTGCCATAGGGTTTTTGCTAACAACATTAGCATGTTATATTTTTGAGGAAAAGTGTTTTGTTTTTGTCTATTATGAGACAGGTGTTTTGTCTGTTCCAGCACTTTGATTTTGAGAGTGCAATCAGATTTTTTTTTTTTTTTCTGGTTGAAATAATAAGAATCATGAGAGAATCGTGATCTCAGTTTGTAGGAAGAAAGATTGTGATACACATTTTTGCCAGAATCGAGCTCACAGCTGATTTCCACTTCCCGTCTGCATCATAAATGTGTAGAGAAAGCCGCAAAAAATGATTTGATCAAGAGAAAATGCATTTTTCAGCTATATATGTAAACCTAATATTCACTTAACCCGTGTGACCATAAAGGAAATGCAATACTGCAAACTGTGAGTCTGTATTTTTGTGAAAGTATGGCAGGATTTTAAATGGATTTGGTTTGTACACACACTGTACCAGCTGATGGAATAACAACACTGTTCATTCAGGGAGGGATGATTGAGCTCGATACTGTCACTGAGTGTGTGTTGTGTGTGTGTTTGTGTGTGAGTTTGTGTGTGTGTGTGTGTGTGTGTGTGTGTGTGCTGGAGTAATACTGAGACATCAGTGCAGCTATGGAGGCAGACACCTGAATCAAGTCGCATGTCATTAAGCGATCCCCCCCCGACCTCCCTACCTTCCCCTGGGGGCCCGAGGGGGGGGGGGGGGGATACCCGTGTCATGTCTATAATGGACAAGTGGCAGGTTCACCTTTCCCCATGCTGCGGCAGCTTAGAGTAAAAATATTATGATTTACTTGGTGATGTTCACATACATTAAAGCTTACAGTAAGTCGCCGAGGATAAGTAAAGTAATGTAATGCTGACGGGAGAGAAAAAGGAATACATTCTCATAAAAAACATTGTGTGTACAGGAGAGGATATTTTTCTTTATGAACACAAAAAAAATCAAAATGGACTGATTTCTTGCAAATATCAACGTGCACACAGTAGGGCTGCACGAAAAAAAAAAATCACAATCTCGATTTGTATGTCTACAATACTCAACTTAGAGACAAATCTGGTCCCTGACAGGATGCTTGGTGGCCCCCCAACCATTTACTAATTTAATAAATATAAAGTGATTCACACTGGGAACTGTTTTTGTACTTTTAGTTTCCATAAGGTGCAAGAGTGCATAAAGTTGCATCAAAATAGAGCTTGTTTCTAGCTAAGACTCTAATGCCCTAACATTCTAGAAATGTCCTAATATCCAGGAAACGTCCTACAATCCTAGAAATGTTCTAAAATTCATGACACATACTTGACACATACCGAAGTCCTAGAAATGCCCTAAAATCCTGGAAAGTCCTACAATCCCAGGAATGTCCTAAAATCCAAAAAAATGTCCTTAAATCCTAGAAATGTCCTAAAATCTGAAGAAACGTCTTAAAACCCCAGAAATGTCCTAAACTTTTTGAAACGTATTTAAATTCGAGAAACGTCCTAAAAATCTGAGAAATGTCCTGAGATCCTAGATACGAGCTAAAGTCCTAGAATTGTCCTTAAATCCTAGAAACACGTATGGAGCTGCTGTGAATGGCCCCTGGCCTCCTGTAATTTTGCAAAAGTGACCCCCAAGCAAAGGAAGTTGATTATCTCCGATCTGTTCAATTTCAAAATGATGACAATTCACTCGCTCCTGTTTCCTCGTGAATTCTTGTTAAGTCACTGCAGATTAAATAATGATATTTCCTGTTTTCACTGCTTCACAACAAAAGCTAGCCGCTAGGCTAATTTATGCAATGTAAATTGCCATAGGGTTTTGCTAACAACATTAGCATGTTATATTTTTGAGGAAAACGTGTCTATTATGAGACAGGTGTTTTGTCTGTTCCAGCACTTTGATTTTGAGAGTGCAATCAGATTTTTTTTTTTTTTTCGGTTGAAATAATAAGAATCATGAGAGAATCGTGATCTCAGTTTGTAGGAAGAAAGATTGTGATACACATTTTTGCCAGAATCGAGCTCACAGCTGATTTCCACTTCCCGTCTGCATCATAAATGTGTAGAGAAAGCCGCAAAAATGATTTGATCAAGAGAAAATGCATTTTTCCAGCTATATATGTAAACCTATATTCACTTAACCCGTGTGACCATAAAGGAAATGCAATACTGCAAACTGTGAGTCTGTATTTTTGTGAAAGTATGGCAGGATTTTAAATGGATTTGGTTTGTACACACACTGTACCAGCTGATGGAATAACAACACTGTTCATTCAGGGAGGGATGATTGAGCTCGATACTGTCACTGTGTGTGTGTGTGTGTGTGTGTGTGTGTGTGTGTGTGTGTGTGTGCTGGAGTAATACTGACATCAGTGCAGATATGGAGGCAGACACCTGAATCAAGTCGCATGTCATTAAGCGATCCAAATTCTTCACAAATACCCATGACTCCATGCTGACACACTCCGTCGCAGGCAACAGTTTCCCTTCAGAGGGAGCAATATCGACTCCTGTTTAAATGTTTATTGGAATCTCGCACATTTATGGAGGAAAAAAAAAAAAAAGAGGCATAGTGCATAAATAGGAAGATGCCTGCACACTGAAAGCACCATCCAGACCTCGCTTAGTAGCTTCTCTTTCCCTTTCTCCTGTAAAACTTTTAATAAAATCTCACCGCACAGACATCGGAATAGTTTCTAATTATGTAAAAAATATAGTTAACACATACATGCAAAATGATGTTTTGTCATTTGATTTTATTAGCTGAGTCTACCCTTGGTTTCTCGAGCTGGTGATGAAACACGTCCTGAGCTGCAGCGTGCTCCCTGTGAGTCAGTGACGGCACCGCTGATGTCTCCTCCAGCCACACTGTGGCGCTGTTTTCAGAAGCCCCACCCCCCAAGAGGACTGATATGCAGATCAGCATGTGATTACGTCATCACAGCTCCATGACCACAATTATCTTTCAATGTGTCGCATATCAGAGATTGCAACATTTAAAAAAACAGATGAGCGTGTGCAGGATGAGTCATTTGTCTCCAATAAATACACAAAAAACCTTTAGATCCTTATCAAGAAAACATCTTAACATGGCTGCATTAACTTTCCATGGGGCAAAAATTTGTTGTTGGGCCCCTTTTGACCCCCATTGTACATCAGCAGCTTTGTTAATTTCACAAAATTCAGAACTTTAAATGGCAACAATTTTGTTAATTTATTTTTTTTTATAATCATTAAAGTCATATTTTGAGGCAAAAGTTCTCTGCTCCCAGCTTCTCAAATATATATATTTAGATTAGTATATATTAAAATTTCACTTTCTTAAATAATTTTTACAATATTGTAATTTTTTTGAGATGCACCTGTCATGAATCGGTGGAAAAAGTCGATGACAGTCACACTGCAGGGACTAAGGTTACAGATGCTCACTGATGGCCCAACAGTGACCGTCAGGGCCTTTAGTATATATTTTTCGCAGTATTTGTGAAATTCTCTTTGCAATCCTATTTATTTTCGACTTGCTGCTGCTTCCCGTGTTTGTTGGAGCCGTTTTTGTCACAGTGATGACGATCAGTGTTATCTGCAGGAAGGAGAGCAGTGGAGGAAACATGCAGAGCATTAGTGGAGATAGATTCCTTCCCTATCATTAATAACAATCCTCCTCATTTTCTCTTCAGACTTTCAGATGTTTGCATATCATTTGTGTTTTTAATTGGTGAAGTTTGATTAAACCCAGCCCCTAGTGTTATGTGGCATTAGGCGCTGCCATATGTTGAGCTGTGTGCAGATACCCATTTCCATAATCATTTTTGCCTGTTTGAGGCGCTCGTCTCTTTGCCGCGCGGCTTTGATTGCATCTGCCTCAACTTAAACGACGCCTTGTGAGTTTTTCGGCTCATCGCTGTGACCTTTAATCTGCCACTTACAGAATGCTCCCATCTATCATGGTTGTCACTTTGAAATCCCTAATCTCGTCTGAAAAGTCTTTACAAGTGCGGCTGGATTACTCCGCGATAATTAATCATGTTCAAATGCATGAAAACAAATTTTGTTTACATATTTGCGATCACCTCAAAACGAGAAAAACGAGGGAGGAGCGTGCGGCGCTGCGAGTTAGGTGAGCTGTGCATTTGCATAACATTTAGTTTAAACAAGCGAGCAGAGGGTGATTTGTTTGAAGATGAACACCAGCGTCTTTCATATTTCATTCAAATCATATTCAGATCATTTTATATGACTTATTATATCTCTCACAGGCATTCATTTTGACGGGTCCTGTTTTAGAAAATAAACTCAACAAATCTGACGGTTCGCGGTGCATTTTGATTGGCTGAACGCAGGAGGCGTTCTGCAGAGTCGCACCAAAGGCGGCAAAGTTAATCTGCTTTATCACACGAGCAACAGGGGGCAGTTTTTGTTTCACAACTTCCAGATGTGATGACTCAAGTCAAACATGAAATTCACTTTTTGTGCAATACAACTAATCCTCGTGTGCTTTTGGAGTAATTACTCTGTCTTGATTTCATGCATTTCATTATCACATAATAAAGGCTCACAGTAAACTGCTTCACTCTCACCATCCCAAATATACTGAACACAAGACGTAGCTGTATGTGAAGCTTTTAAAGTACATCCACATGTCGGCCTCAGCCTTGTCTTCATTACACTCTGTTTGGCAACAACAACTCTGATAATAATGTTTCCATCATATACTTATGTTCATCTGTTTTATTCATATAAAGGACCGTTTACATAGCGACAGTTAATGTGCGAAACGTGAACCTTTTGTTGCGTTTTGGCCTTTCGTTCACATGACAACAGCATTATGGGGGCCTGAAAACACAAACTTTTGAAACCAATTTGCAGAGTGTAATCTTTTGAAAACGCCGCCCCTTCTGTCGCCGTGTGAACTGGCGATGCGAGGACAGTGACGTCACGGCCGCACGTCGCACGCAGCCATTTTTGAGTAGGAGGACAACAATAACAACAATAACAACAATGGCGGCCTGCCGAGCCGTTTGTGCTGCTGACTCTACTGAGGTTATTAACGCTGTTAACGCGGTTCTTGTGTGTTTGCCATCGTCATCGTCATTTCTACTCACCGCTCTGTAGAAGAATGCCTTTATGCACAAGTACGTGGTCTTCTTCTATGGTGTGTCATAACGAAGTAACACCGTGCATACTACAGCCTTTCCGGTTGTTTTTGCAGATCCGATTTTGCAGATCAGATTTCCATTTTTAGTAGGGTCTAAATGTGGCCTAATTCTACTTCTTCTGTCTTTCTCTGCTACTCTACTCTACTAAAAATTATGTTTTGCTAAATGTGTACTCATTCCCAACTTGTCAATTATGCTGCTTAGTCAGCAATTTCAGCGTTTACTTTTTTATTTCTTGCTAAGTTGGGGGTGATTTCATCTGTGGTTGCTCATTGCCTTTTTTTTAAGACATCAAGCCAGTTTGCTAAAGTTTTAAAGGGTGGACAGGTGTAAATTGATGCGGTGTACCTGAACGTCAGCAACACACCTAACAGGAATCTTAGTGAATCAAATGTAGACGTTGAAGTCCACAGACCAAGCAGCAGCATTGGACGACTTAGGACGAGAACTAGTTTTATTTTGTGATCATCAGAAAGTACTGACAGCTTCTCTCTGTCTCTTTGTCTCTCTCTGTGTTAGATGTTCCAGCCTGAGGCCTGAACTCTGCTGTTCTTCTGTTTTGAGAGACCGACGACAAACGATGGAGTCAGCTCAACCACTGTGAGTCCCCTTAAAACTTTTATGTTTGTAAGGGAAGTCTGTCGGCTGTCAGTATGTTTCTGTATCCATTTCCTTACGAGCCCGCTCCCTAAAAGGTGCACAAGTTTGAGTCCTTTCCTGCAGGAGGATGAACAAAAATAATCTCCAATACAGTCGCAGCACTCTACAAATGTCAAGGTATACCATGGGTTGAAAAATGACTGTTATTATACTGTGTACATTTACTTATCCATT
>NW_024625060.1:0-1706 GCF_008729295.1 Plectropomus leopardus
TTATTGCAATTTGTGGGACATTTCTTGCCAAGTTGGTCATTGCCTTTTCTTCTTTTTTACTCAAAGAAATCAAACTACGGTTTCAAAGGGTTAAGTTAAAACAACTAGTTTCTTGCTACAGTGTTGGGATAGTTTATCATATTGCTCAAACCTATACTGTAGGCTTGACAATATCATGCATGCTGATGACTTCTATTATCGTCAGCTCAGGTTTTAATTCATTTATTTTTACACAAATTCTGTCGTAAACCGAAAACCCCGGACAGGAAGACAGGGACAAAATATGCTGTTTACTAAACCTGTATTAAATTCAGACTATTGTTTCATTGGGAATAAAAGTAGAATATTGGAATGCATGTAAATGTAGGTGCTGATCTCTGAAGAAAACCTCCAGTCTCAAATATTTGTGTCTCGTCAAAGTGTTACAAGTGCTGCTTCAGTTTCATGAGGCAGAAAAGGAGCCATTTTGTTGGCAGTCGTATGTTAACCGATGTTCCCCAGCTGCTGAAGGTGCACTCGCTGATGTTAAACCACATTTAAAGACGGAGAGACGCACTTCCACTCCACTGCCTGCGCTAAATCCACCACAAAGCTCCCGTCCATCTTCTCTGCTCTTTCATAGCATAAAATGATTAGGCGCTCAGTGCGAGTGCATGTCGGTGGAAGTGATTTTGATGTATGGCACAGGCTGAAGTTGATTTAGTCCGTGAGTACATCAGCTGCCAATCTTGGCTTTATTTCCTGAGCGTGATGGACGCCCGCAGGGTCAGGGGTCGGGTATGTGTGGCGCTGACCTTGGCCCGGTATTGACCTTGGAAATCGGTTGGTATGGTGGGTGTTAGCAAGTGTGTGTAGGCTCAAAACGGCTGTTCTTTTGCACATGACAAATGAATGGATGTGTCATCAGGGAAAAAGAAAAAAAAAAACACACTGTGTCCACTTTGACCTCACAAACTGCGCTCCAGGGAAAGTTAGGACCCAGAATTGCTCATGGGGTTGCGGCCCGGCCCCCAGCGGCCAGGGATCATGTTCCGAAATAACCTCCAGACATCCTCTGGGATTTATGGACCCGCTCGACCAGAAGTACACCTCGGATCAGGGTCAACTTTGATGGGATGTAGGCAAGTACTGGTGGAAGCGAGAGCGGGGCTGCACATGTGACGCATGCTTGCGTGTGAACATGCTAGTGTGTTTATGCCTGCGCTAAAGTGTAAGAGGTCAGATCTCCGTGTGATCTGACCAGCTAATCTAAATCTAATCTTAGCCAGCTGCACGTCCTCTTGCTCCCTTCATCCCCATCTCCCTCTTTCTTCTCCAGCTGAGGGAGAAAATTATTAAAGCTACAAATTACCAAGACCCAGAGGTTCTTCCACTGGTGGTGATGGCAAGCAGATGGCAGCACGACCAGGAGAGACGGAGACGTTTTTCCCCAGCCCCAACCCCTCGCGTAAAGCGGCATTTGCATTTCATGAGCCTTAATTGCGTCTGTTGCCCTCCTCCCCACCGGCTCTGCGATTTTGTGCCTGTCACCGCGCACCCCTGCACCCCTTGGTGGAGCTGTGATAGATTAAGGTGGACCTTCTGTTTGCACCCCCCTCAATGTGTTCCAGAAATTAGAAAATATTATCTCCCAGTAGGCTCGGACTGAAAAAAAGGGGGTGCAGGAGGTGACGGTGACATTGGGTGGGATGGGACAAGACAGGGGG
>NW_024625061.1:0-1141 GCF_008729295.1 Plectropomus leopardus
CAACACCTCAGGCACACTTCAGGTAAAACAACAAACTAAATTTAATATCTGATATGAACATAAATCCTTATCTGCAGCACACAACACACACTTTTCAGTTACTTCACACAGTATGAACAGTATGTTCAAATATATTGACATCATATTCCTTTTTTTAAAAACTTAAGGTATAGTACAGAGGACTGTGACAATAAGGATATAAATGCAATTTGAGTACTTTAACATGTTCCACATCAAAATTATGTATCTCAGTTTGTTTAGTATGGAAACTGTTCCCGAAAAAAAATTCTTCAGTGTTAACACAAATATAATAAATGTGAATGTATTTGCGCACAGCTTTACATAAAATAATACAAAAAATAATCACATTTTCAAAGATCCACTGAAACAATACTTATGTCAATTTGAAATCAATATTCTTTTTTTTTTTTTTTAAAGAAAGGACAAAAAATCCCCGGAGTACCTAATTAAATACTTCAGGAATTTCAGCAGTATTGACAAAGGGAATAAATAATACAAATCAAGTGTTAAATATTTATAGAGAGAGCTAGCACATTGGTTATATACATTTTTGAACTGATACTGATTCCGTCAAACACATGCACATTTTCCGTCAGACATAGTACATGGCAAAATATGCAGTATTATGTGAAACAGAAAAAAAATACTTTGGGCAAAAACATAAAAAAGAAAAAAGGTTTTCCATTTACAGAATAAAAACATGTTTAGTAAATCAAGTTAGTTCATCATCAACACAAGTTCTAACACAATGCTAAAACCCACTAGTTTACTGGGCATTTATTCTATAAATTCTATTTCAGCGGCTCTCTTGGGATTTGGACTTAAAAACCCCCCCAAAAAAACATGTTGTCAAAAATGTTAAAAACAATACAAAAGTGGTCACAGTAATTAAGAAATTCACACAGAGGCACAGGAAAATACTCAATAGCTCAGCACTATTTGCCTGTAAAATCGTCACTATCTTCAATATTAATAGAATTAAGATACATCAGCACGGGACATTTTACCTGCTTAAACCTGCCGACCAACTGCTACCACAGTACTTGGCATCACTTGAGTAAATCCTTTATTTAACATAGTTAATGGATACTTTTATTACCTTGTATTCCACCACAATTGT
>NW_024625062.1:0-5655 GCF_008729295.1 Plectropomus leopardus
AAATAGAAACTGGTTTGAGTTTTTGTGATGTAACAGTGTTACTGAATGAACTGCAAACTGAAAGAGAAGCAGGTATTTGAAGTATTTTTCCACTGCAGTGGTGCCTGAAAGGTAATGAGGCTCCGACAGGTTCAAACCCATCTGACCAATTAATGCAGTTTCCACAGAAGAAGCCGTTTTTTTCTGTGCTTTAGGGGAAAATGTTTCTCCTGATGAATAACTGCACTGGTATTGATCCATAAAATCCCCTCCAGAAAAAAAAAATCCTGAATGTGAATATTAAATAAGAGTTGGAACCGAGTGCAAAAATAGTTGTCTTGAAAGTCTGAACAAGTCTTGAAAATATTCTGTTGTTTGTCTGTTTTTACCTCAGTCAGTTATAAACAAGAATAATACATGTTTTGATATAAGATTTTTTAAAACATTATTCACAAAGTGTTGTATGAAGCATCAAATGAACATTCGATCATGCAGTTTATTAAAGGCACTGATACTTTAAATACTGCAGTGAATAAATGTACACTATCAACACGACGACTTTTAACAGGAAGCTGCAGCTACTGATGTCAGCAACGTTCGTTATTAAAAATATCTATCAGTGCATATTTTATTCATGTTGTTTTTCATGACATTTTATATCTTCGATGCTCTTTGTTTCCCCTCTGCAGCATTTGTTTGTAGGCACATTAGTCTTTCTATCTCCCTGAGGGAATTTCTTCAGATTTGGCACAAAAATCAACTTGAACTCAACGATGAACTGATGAGAATTTGGGGGTCAAAGGTCAGTGTACTATGGCATTTTTTTGGCCAAAACTCAGTAATTCATATGCTAATTGTGACATAATTTCACACAAATGTCCAACAGGATAAAATGACAGAATGATGATGGTCAGCTTCACTGTGACATCATAATGTTCGTCATTACCTAACGTCATAACTAACAGAGGGGGAGACATTCGGCCAGATACTGACAAACGCAACTAAATCTCTTTATTATTATATCCTATTGACCTTTGACCTTTTGGATATAAAATGTTATTACTTTATCATTTTATCTAATTTGAGCCAAAAAAACACGTTTTATGAGTGGCCTTTGAGGAATAAATTCTAATCAGCTCATCGTTCAGTCCACAGGGACGTTTGTGCCAAATTTAAAGACATTTCCACAAGGTGTTTTTGAGTTATCGTGTTCTCAAGAAGGACATGGGTGAGGTCACAGTGACCTTGACCTCTGATCACTAAAATCCAATCAGTGCATTGTTAAGTTCAAGTGGATATTTGTGCCAAATTTGGTGAAATTCCCTCGAGGCGTTCTTGAGATATCGAGAATGACACGGGCGAGGTCACAGTGACCTTGATCTTTGACCTTTGATCACCAAAATCTAATCAAGTTACTCTTTATTTTAAATGGTCGTTGGTGCCAAATTTGGTGAAATTCCCTTGAGGTGTTCTTCAGATATCACGTTCATGAAAACGGGACTGACGGACGGACGAGCTGAAAAAATAACGCCTGCGGCCACAACTATCGTCAGCACGGAGGCACAAAAAGCTTCCAGTCGTCACACCTGCAGACTTCTTCTGTTTCTCAGGTAATCACATTCTCACAGTCTCCTCCGCCCCAATACCGGTCATACCTGTCACATTACCTGTCCATGTGAGCATGAGCGACACGATAAAATTACATGGGAACCTCCAACATCAACATCAACAAGTGTTCCCCAGAGGCCCCGAGGGGCCGGGTAACCTCGGTTCACGACCTCGTCGAAACGCGACACCTCTACCTGTAAGGTCGTGCTTCACCTGGTGATGAATACCAAGATATAAGCAAAAAAAGTATTAATCATTAGAATAACAGAGCAGCACGGAGGCTGAACGCAGTTACTCATGATGTGATGTAACTGACGGACTCATGACTCAGCAGCACATTTACGGCTCCGTTAAAAAATGAAGTGAAGAAGAGTGAAGACATGAAAGTGAGTCTGCAACAGTCTGAAGCTGGACGACGTTTGTGTTTCTAACGTGGAGAATAAACTGAACATCTGGAAAAGAATTTATTTCTAAATCTGTGCAAACTCTTAAAAAATGATGTGTTGTAGTTTTAAACATTGTAAGAGATACATTTTGAAACCTTGAGCTCCTTAAAGTCCAAAAGAGTGAAAAAAAACGTGTTTTTCATGTATGTCCAAAGCAAAAGAGTTAACCCTTTAAGAAATCACTGTTTTAAAATTATATGAAAAGATTTCCTGCAGAGTGTTTGCAAAGCTCTGTTCAAAGCTGGAGAAAGTCTGCATGATCACAAAAAGCTATTTCTGAGGTAGTTTTTGCAAATATGAATATTCTGAGTTGAAGAAAAACATGTACAAGTATGAAATTAAATCTTGCAAATGGTGCAGATGTTTGATTAACCTTTAGGAACTCTGAGCAACATCACTTTTCTTGTGCAGCTTTCAAATGCTTTCCACAAGTATTTAAGCCTTTGAACTTTGAGCAAATTGTCTTGATTCCTTTTAAAAACATGGAGAAATAAGCAATAAACAGAAAAGAAGTAATTCATTACTAAAATTTACCAATAAAGATTTCCTGCAGAGTGTTTGCAAAGCTTTTTTAAAAAATGGAAAAGTCTGCATGAAGTGCAAAAAGCAAATATTAATATTCTGACTTGCAGAAAAACATTAATATGGACATGTTTTTGTGTTTTTAACAGACTTGTTTGATGCCGTATGGTTAAAAATGCTTTTTTTTGAAACCTGGATCAGCATCACTTTCTTTCTGCTTTCAGATTCCTTTCACAAGTATTTAAACAATTGAACTCTGTGCGAATTGGTGTAATTTTCATCAAAAGATTAAGAAAAAGGCAATGAACAAATTGATGAGAAATGCTCCTGGAACTGCAAGAAATCAGTAGATATAGAAAAAGTTTTTTTTTCTTTTTAAAAAACTACAGAAACATGTGTTTATAATTACATATTTAATTCTGTTACAGAATTATTGGAAAACTTTAAACGCTTTTTCCTATTTTCTTTCGTTATTTTTTATTATTTCTTATTTTCAGTAAAATTTCTTGACTTTAATTTCTTGAAGTTTTTGACTAATTTCTTGCAAATTTTTAATTATTTTCTTCTTTCATTGCTTTTGCTTTCCTCTCATGTTTTTGAAAGAAATCAAGTTTCAAAAGGGTTATGTAAAAGTGTAATGCAGTCTGCAGGAAACATTTTTTTTAAAAATACAATATTCAGTAGAAAAAAATTAAAAAGACATTTGCAGTGAAAAGGCAGGAGACAGAAAGTTCATTTAGACATTTTATTAAAATTATTAATCAATAAATAGCAAATACAATAAATAACTAAATAAGACATTTAGACAACAGACATTGTCAGTTTCAGCCTGCAGGAGGAAAAGTTTTTCTTGACGTTTTAAACTTGTAAAACATCCCGCAGGCTGTAAGTGCAGTTAGTTTGTGTGAAAAATAATTAATCACACGCAGTTCAAGTGTTTTTAGTTCAAGTTTCAGTTTTTCAGAAGTGTTCACAGTTCTTTCTTCTCCTCTTTTCTCCTCTCTCCCAGACTGTCCTCCTCTCTGGCTCTCAGGGGGGACTGCTGGTAGCGAGAGGCCGGTGTTTGGAGCTCTGCGCGCGGCTGCGCGTCGCGGGGCGCACCGCTGTCCTCCGGCAGCCGCTCAGGATCAACTCCAGCTCGGGTCAGTTTTGGATCCCGCTCTCTGGCGGTTTACAGGTGAACCAGTTCAGGTCAGGGGTTCAGTTGTCGCTGCCCAGTCTGTGGTAGACCAGCAGGGCCACCATGCTCTTCCCGGCGGCGCTCTGCTCGAAGCTTTCTGCGTCCTGGCCGGTTTTGGGGCAGGTGTTCGGGATCATGTGCTCGTCCTCGCAGCTGCTCGTTGCGGCGGACAGGAGCTCGGAGCCGGGGCTGAGCCCCGCCAGCTGCCGCGCCTCCTCCTCCGCAGACTGGAAGGGGAAGCCCTGGTAGTCGGCGACCGCGCTGTCCGCGCTGCTCAGCGGCGTCTCTGCGCACGGCTCCTCGGTGTAGATCTGCCACAGCACCACCAGGCACAAAATGATGAGCCAGCGCTTGGCCTGGTTCTTCTCCGGCGGCGGGAGGTGCATGCGGACTTTAGCAGGGTACATCACCCGGGTGCAGCGCTTCTTCGGCCGGATTGGCACGTAGGAGCGCACGGCGGTGGCCTGCGCCGGTATCCGCTCGAAGGTGAAGACCTCGGGCTCGGTGCTGCGGGTGGCCATCCGGGAGAAGGCGAAGCTTTCCCGCTGGACCGTCATGGTCACGCTGTCTGATCGTGAGTACATTTTCTCTGAGTTTTGTGTCGTTTTCTGGGCTCTGTGTCTCTGAGATTGTCAGAAGTGTGTCCGGACTCAGCGCGCGGCTCCACTTTATATCTCCTCAGGTTCAGGTTGTGTTTTTTTTTTTAGAAACGCCCATCCCTCCCAGCAGGCCACTCCCAGGCCACCTTATTGCCCAAGCGGGAAAAAGACGAAATATTTGCATATTTGTCGTTTGCGGTTGCGGCTCCGGATCCGGAGTCAGGCTGCTGAATCATCGGGGCTCGGTGAAATAATGACACGCAAATATGCGGGAGCACATCAGAGAAAAGAGCGTGATACATGAGTTATAATATAATGCGCGAAATGTAGCATTTCATCGGCAAAATAGTATAAATATGATAGAAAACGTCCTTTCGCAGTCTAAGTTATCTGAGTAAAAGTACTAATGCCACACTGTGAAAGTACTGTACTACTAAAAGTACTAAAAATACAAAAATTACTGCATTCAGAGTGAAGGTATTTTCAACATGATGTACCTAAAGTAGTTAAAGTCTTTATATTGCAGTAACAAACTTTTTTTTATGTGATTACACAGATGGTTTATATTAACCCTTTGAAAGTGAGCATACTGGCTTTATTTCCTTTAAAAACATGAGGAAATGACCCAAAAATGAGCAAGAAGTTATTTAAAAGTACATGAAAATTAGCTGAAAATTAGTTTAAAAGAAAAAATGAACAAACAAAAAATTAAACAAAACAACTAAAAGGAAATGATACAGAAAAAAGTGTGTAAAATTATGATAATTTAAAATGTGCAATAATTATTATTTCCCCTAGACATTATTTCCTAGCTTTGTTAAAATTGTTTTTAATATTATTTT
The DNA here is from genome assembly GCF_008729295.1 of Plectropomus leopardus. NCBI lineage: Eukaryota > Metazoa > Chordata > Actinopteri > Perciformes > Serranidae > Plectropomus > Plectropomus leopardus. Next base: position 5,177 of record NW_024625062.1, read on the forward strand.
CTTTTTGATATTAGAAATAAGAAACATAGAGGCACATCACCTGAAAATAAGTTAAATAAATAAATAAAGAGTGAGACAAAAGAAAGTTGTTTTTTTTAATGCCATAAAATGTTTAAAGTCTTAACAATTTCCTACATAATTTGAAATATATATAATGAAATATGAAATGAAATATATAAATAAAGGTTTTCCCCAGGCTTTTCTATTTTTTTCTCAGACATTTTTCATCTCGCTTTTAAAAAAGATAATTTTCGACATCTCCTAATTTCTTGTTATTTACCAAGCTGGTGTTGCTCCAGTTTTCAAAGGGTTAATATCACCTTCACATGATATTGACATGATGTTGTGGGTCAGTTGACTGTAAACACTGTAAACGGAGTGACAGTCACATGTGAGAGTTACTCTGCTGGAAACGTCTCCACTGATCCTCAGACGGTTTCTGTCGGTTCACATTAACACTCAACATCGAGAATGAACTG
>NW_024625063.1:0-1438 GCF_008729295.1 Plectropomus leopardus
ACTGAAATACATATTTAACAGAAATCAAGCTGTGTTTACTATACTGTACTGCCTTTTCGAAACAATCCCAGGTTCTGTTGATGATATCACTGGAAATTGACAGTGAAAATTGATGTCGAACATGAGCTTGTGTGTTACATTCAACAAGCCCTTTTCACACAAAAAGAGTACATTATTGATGAATTCAGTTGTTTAGCTGTGGCAGTGGTTACTGGTGTTAACATGTAAGTCTCCCATATTAAGTATAAAGTATATATACTAAGTCTATATATATATGTATATATATCTGTGCTGTTAGTAATTGTTTATCCCCCCAGCTAAATTGGAGACCACAGTGAACACTGCAGAAAAGGCTGCCTCCTGTTGACTTTATAGCCAGTGCCTGTTTTAATGGATTTTTGTCCTGAAAACTAGTGGTATGATTTAAACTTTAAAGGTATCTGTGTAAAGATTTTTGTCAACTGTGCATATTTTAAGCAGACTAGCAGGCTTATCCCAAAACAGACAGCTTTGTCTGTTTGCATTCTTGCTGATGCTTGCTTGTACCTGCCTCTGCCAGTGTTACCTACATATTACACTTTACAGAAATGCTCTCCGTTGAAAGATAATATTTTCAGGTTGCCCTATCATTAGTTTAACAACAAACGCAGTTGGTTTTTAGACTGTTGTGTGCTTGTCAGTAGTGCTGCACAAGTAATCAAAATACTAATGAAATCGCAGTATATACAATATCTAAATTGCAGGAGCTGCAGTGCTTTGATAAAAATAAAATGTGCCACTACATACAAATTTAAATTAAGCATTGTGGTGCTACAGAGATGTCTGGCCTCCAAATCATATTTCCGACGAACATGCTTTTTTAATACAGACACCAGCAAAAATTACTATTATCATTTTAAATGTTTTTTTTAGTGAAAATGAAATGCAAAAATTACCATTCCCACTAAAAATGCTACTCATATTGCAATCGCAATGGTTATCAAAATAATTGCAGTATGATTTTTGCATACATCATGCTGCCCTACTGAAAAAATGGACTGGGGTTTCAGTTTACACATGTCGACATGTGAAGTTACCATGTACAAAAATGGCTTCCATTTTAATCAACTTGTCACTGTAGAGCAAATGTGAAAGCTAACTTAGATAGTATGTTCAAATGTTGTGTTGTTTCTCCACAGGTAATCCTGGTGCAGGTAAACCCAGGTGAGGCCTTCACTATTAGACGAGAGGATGGTCAGTTTCAGTGTATCACAGGTAAGAAAGCTGTTTTGTAATAAGTTGATCACAAATAATAATTGTAATATTTATATTAATATATTTGAGTACATGCTCATTCATTAAACTCTTTGTGAAAGTAAAAAATAAATTGTATTTGTAAACTTCTATATCCCTTGTGGTAAAAAGTGTTTATAACCTTGATAAAAAAAAGTTTATAAAA
>NW_024625064.1:0-1414 GCF_008729295.1 Plectropomus leopardus
GGTAGAGGGGATAAATCATGCTACCACTCGGTATAAACATGTCAGCATGTAGGCTCGAGGCGGGTGAGGAGATCCAGGGCTACTGCTGAGTTTTGTGAGGATGTTGGGGGGCTGCGGACCTACGGGAGGTCGTCAAAGACAGCTGGTCAGAGACACAAATCTGTCCCTATAGCATCTTAAATCGAACCACACTGAAGAAGACATGATGGAAGCTGCCATAATGGGAACATAAAGGTGACATAGGCGAGACAGTGTGGAATGTGTTGTCCTTGACTATAAGGAGACAAGATATGAGTCTGAGTGCTTCTGCCGCTTAAAGTAACGTCATGTCTTAGAGGCGGCAGGCAGAGAGGAGAGGCAGGAGGTCAGGCGTCATGGTGATACGGCGTGGGATACCGTCATGTCTGCAGCTGCTGCGTGGTTAGGAAGATGAAAGATGAAAAAGAAAGGGTGGTAAGAGAACAAAAGTGCCATGCATAAAAAAAGAAGTTGGACAAAGAGCAACAACAGAAAGTAGGCAGACAAATAACAAATGGACAGAGACTTTCTTCTCAACACTCCCACGGTCTGTGGCCAGATAATGATGTATAATAAGATGTTACAGTAAATGGCCGATGCATGTGGAAAGGGACAGAGTGTCTCCATATCCTCAGGCCACAGGGGTCGGCTCATTAAAGCAAGTGTCCCCCCGCTGAAGACATTAGTGCTCTTTGATGAGGTCGAGGGCTCCACGTCAGCCACGAGCACGCAGATAAACTCCCAATCTCTGCCTGCTAAAAGCCTCTCTTGTCTGGGTCAGGGAGCGCGGTGCTGCAGGGGAGGCTGAGGATGGCAGGGCTCCGGCTGGGAGAGGAGACACAGCTCCAGGCGATTAAACAGTGCAGATAGTGAGGCCATCCTGCTATCTCAGGGTGTGATGATCTAATGCTGACTGCACAGTGTGGTGCCATGTGGTGGTCAAGAAACACAATGTTCATTGTTTTCAGTGTTGGAAAAAGCATTAAAAGTAGCACAGTGAAAAGACTTTGTTTGATAACATGGGGGCAAAAGGCAATGGCCAGCTTGGCAAGAAATGTCCCATAAATTGCAAGAAAAAAGTTAAATGTGACAAGAAAGTTACCTAAAAAAATAACTTTTAAAAAAGAGGTGACAAAATTCTCAAAAAAATAGGGAAAAAACAGAAAAAGATTAAAAAATAATATATAAAATACAGGGGAAAAAAAATCAGCACATTTTTTTGTAGGTCATTTTCTTATTTTTCATTTTTTACTTTTATTTTGCATATTTTCAGGTAGTTTTGTTTTTTTACTATTTTTTTTTTGCTAATTTCAGAGGTGTGCCTTCTCACCATGTTTTTTTTTTTTTTAAAGAAATCAAACCAATTTGCTTAGGTTTCAAAGGGTAACTAGGACAC
>NW_024625065.1:0-1051 GCF_008729295.1 Plectropomus leopardus
ATATATATCATTTAACTAACGGCTGATAAATAAATAAATATCCTCGATATAAAAACAGGATTATCTCAAATTAATTTCTATAAAGGCTATCAAGTAGTAATGGAAACAGTGATTTACAGTGACAGTGTTTTAAGTCATTCTTTAAAATGTTTAATCTGCGTTTAGTCTTTAAGTTCCTGCACGTATGAAAAACTTGTCCAGTAAAAAGACAAATGTCCTTTAGAGGACAAAGTCCGCGTCCTTATTTCCAACAGAAACATCAGATTTGACCGTGTCCCCTGTCAGGGGGGGCAGCTCGGTCTCTCTGCACCTTCAGCTGAGTTTAAGTTAATATTTATCCGCCGAAATGTTTTCCTTTAAGAAAACTTCCCCTTTAACTCACCTGACGCGACCACACCTGAGCTGAACTTCCGGGGCATTTCACAACAACAACAGAGGAAGAAGAAGAAGAAGAAGAAAGAGAAGACGGAGAAAAAGTAGGAGAAAAAGAGTAAATAATTTCGGTTAATCTTGAATCTGAGTTTAATTTCAGTTTATTCTAGCTCTGTTAGCATGTTAGCATGTTAGCACCGATCTGTGCTGCTCGATCTTTGACTCGATCGGTTCTTTGTGATCGGCAGCAAACATCGGACCGTGATATCCTAATCGATAGATGATGGCGTAAAGCTCAACCAGAGACCAGATCAACGTTACTTTGTTTTGATTGTTGTGTTTTTGACCCGAAACTCGTCTCGGTCGCCATGTTGGAGACGTTAGTGACGGTGGGCGGAGCTAGTGTTACCTGCAGGCTCACCTGCAGCAGCTGCACGTGAAAGAGATACATTTACAGGTTAGAAATACAGTTTAGTGTCTGATCAGCAATCAGAGATCAATAAAGACAAAATGATGAACGGAAGGAAGCTGTTTACACAGTAACAGTGCAGGCCTAATGTGTACAGGTACTATAATATACTGCATACTACTGCTTACACAGTAACAGTGCAGGCCTAATGTGTACAGGTACGATAATATACTGCATACTACTGCTTACACAGTAACAGTGCAGGCTTTT
>NW_024625066.1:0-2396 GCF_008729295.1 Plectropomus leopardus
TCATTATTATTATTATTATTATTAATATTATGGGTAGCAGAAAAGTTGAGAAATGTTGTCAGTGAAAATGTGTGGGAGCCCTAAAAAATGCTTTTTGATGTTAGATTTAAAGATATTGAACTTTGTGTGAAATATTGTCAATCAGCAGCTTCTGTATCCGACTTCTTTCTTAGAAAAAACTCTATTGCTAAGGCACTGCCAAAACGTTTGATTTGTAGATGGTTTGTCTTGCAGTTGTAGCTTCCACTTTAGTTTGGTGTCATGATGCCAGCGTTATTACACAGGAGTGGAAATGTAGCAAAAATGTGCATCTAATGAATGATGAGTAGTAGACTAAATGTGGAAAAACTTTGACATATTATTGCAGTTTGTACTTAGTTTTCTGAAACACCATAGTCTGTTCATCATCTTTTTAGTGAACGGATGAAAGATTTCAGAATGTACTTTATACTAAAAGAAAGGGAACATTTTGGAAGTGTTAATATTTAGAGGTCAATATGCAATGGATTTACTTGTTCAGTACACTTGAGATCAATTTGGCTTCATGTGGCCCATAAAATAAAACGAGTTTGACTCCCCTGGTATAGATAAAGTTTCTTGTTTTCTTTGAATGACACAGAGAATGTAGTCTCGAGGATCCCCCCTGATGTAAGATGGTGTTTGTTGTGGCCAAGTGCCTGGATTCCAATCATAACAAGACAGATTTCTAGGTAGAAGAATTTTAATCATCTTATGATGCATGAAGCTTATAACAAAATGTTTTACCATCAAAAAACAAAAAGATAATTTCCACATGTGATAATCCCCCATGTATATACAACATACTAAAGCAAGTCATTAGTAAAATAATAATACTAGGAATGTATAACTATTGACACAGCATTAAAGAAACAGCACAAATACAATGAATGAAAGTGAATCTGGGGTTAGCTTTCACTTTCACTTTTGCTGGGGATAATGTTTACAAGCAGTAACCAACAACTCCTGCCTACCTTTAACATTTTTATATATTTTTATTTCATGTATTCATGGCAAAACACGCAACTTAGACGAAGAAATTACCCAAAAATTTGCAACTAAATAAAAAAAAAGTAAGACAAAACTACCTAACCATAAGCAAAAAAGAAAGTTAAGAAAAACAATAACAAACAAGGAAATGACCTGAAAAAATGCTTAAAAAGTAATAATTCTGTAGCACAAATTTAAATAGATTATTATGCTAACTATTAATGTGGTTTTCTTAACATTTCCCCTAGTGTAAATTTCTTTCACAATTTTCAGGACATTTATTTCCAAGTTGCTGATTGACTTTTTTCCATGTTTTCAGAAGAAATCAAACCAATTTGCTCAGCACTCAAAACACCTACAAAAGGCATTTCAACGCAGCCCAAAAAAAATTAATGTCGATCCAGGCTTCGAAAGATTAGAAAATCATTGAGAGCTTTGGAAAAGTCATGGAATTTTGTTTTACGTAATGAAGTTGGTATAGTTATATTGTAGTTATAGATATATATAGATATGTATAATTCTATTTTGTGTAGCTGTCAATGTCACATAGCTCTGATATGCATTTATGTGACATTTTGTTTACCATCACATACATCTCTTCATTTTCTCCCTGCATCCCGTCTCTACCTTCATGTACGTCAGCTAGCTGAAATTGTGCTTGACTTCAATATATTTTAAAAAATGCCAGGAAATGGGGAAAAAAAATGTATCGTGGGCCCTTGAAAAGTCATGGAAACGTTTTGAAATTTTGTCCATGAAAATGTGTTGGAACTCTTTAAATATTATGTTAGGCTATACATCTGCTGCTCATAGAGGCCTAAGGATGAACTCTGTCGTGTAAGAGATGCTGATGAGTTTGACCCTCTGGTTCATCCTCTTTCTTCTCTGCAGCAGTCGGTAAAAAGTGAGCGTAGCCAGTGCCAGCATGCAAATGACCACAAGCGCGAGCAGTGCGATGCAGATAATCACAGGAGTGGTTTGTGAAGGAGGCGTTGTTGTTTGGCTGGTGATTGGTGGTATGCTGAGGCTGGCCGTCATGGACAAAGGCGTAGATGTGGTCAGAATGGTTGTGGGTGCACTTGTGGTGGTGGTTAGTGGACTTGTTGAAGTTGTTGTGGCGGTGGTCATGGTGGCAGGAGTTGTTGTGGGTATTGGCAGACCAGTGGTTGTTGGTACCTTTTTAATGGTAGTTAGGTTTGCTGTTGAAAGTGGAGTTGTGGTGGTTGTGGGCAGTCTGATGATGACTGGTGTTGTAGAAAGTGGTGTTGTGGTAGTAAGAATGGTGGCTGTTGGTTCTGCCATTGGAAGTGTGGTGGTTGTGGGGGGTGAAGTGGTGGTTGCCAAAGTGGTGGGTGTTGTTGTCGGGGTAGTAAGAATGGTGGTTGTTG
>NW_024625067.1:0-2515 GCF_008729295.1 Plectropomus leopardus
ATTGTGATTTAAAAGCTTTTTTAATCCGTTAATGAAGGAAAAACTTTGTCGGCGTCTGTTTTTATTGAATAACATGATTTCACCTCACTTCAGTCATTTTTATTGTGGTAACATGTTTCTAGTAGACTGTAAAAGTCACTTTATTAGTCTATTAGTAGGCTACCAAATGTTTTATTTGTATTTTCATTTTTTAAATTATATTTGTATTTTCAATCATTTATATAGTAAGAAAATTGATACTTTGCAACTGTGTACCGATATGATATTTCCACACAAAATATCGGTAACTATGCTGTACTGATTTTTTCTCTTAGCCTCCTGAACCCCTTGAAAAAGAAGATTATCCATTTTCATTTTTGAAAATATTCTACAGTAAATTAAGTTTATATTGAAACAATTCAAAATTTGTATATACTGTGCGTTAACTCTTTGGCATTTTGAAATATTTTGTATATCTTTCCAATTAAAGCAAAATGAAAATTTGTTAAACAGGACTCTTACTCACTGTCAACTCCGCCACTTTATAGTTTCTCATATTTGAGTGGGAGCCTGGTGAGAGGAGAAGATGGAGAGCTAGAGGGGAAAGAAATGGATGCAACTGTGGAGGACAAATGGGTAAAAAACCTGAGAGGGCTTGAGCAGAAGAAGAGGAGGAGATGAGGAGGATTAGGTGAGGCGGGGGACAAGAGGCGCTCTCCCTCTCAGCCAGCCGGATGGGGAGAAAAAGAGTGACGGGAGAGAGAAAGCAGGAGGAGGAGGGGAGGGCGTAGCAAAAGAGCTGGAGAGACTGTGAGTGTGTGTGAGGGCTAAGTGAGGCCTTTATAAATGAAAGCAGATGCCTGGCATTATGAACTTGTCGGGTCGCAGATGGGGATGGCGGTGATGGAGCACTTGACTCCCCGGATGGTTATCACTCACTCTCCTCCTCTTGCCTCTCAACTGCCTTCCCCAGTGCTCGCAGGGTTAGAGGGAGAAACAGAATGGGAGATCAAGAAAAAGGGAGAATATCCATCGAGTAGAAGAAATAAGGGGACAAGAAGGTGGACTTTTCAGCGAGTGATTAGTGGCCCTATTTAAATAAAGACCATGAATACAGTATAAAGAGAAAAGCTTCAAGTCTTTTTCTTCCCCTTTCCTTTTCCTTCTTTGATTGATCTCGGCGTCGGTGTGCAGTGATTGATTGGATTGCCTGCGGAACATCATCCCGCTAACTAGTCGCTCCGAGAAGGGTGTTTGTCACTGCCATTGATCTTCTTGTAAATGAAATGTTCCATTTCCAGTGCATTTTATTGTTAAATGCAGTTCATTAGCTACTCTGAGATTTATGGCCGTGTCTCCTCTCTTGGGCAGGAAGAAGAGGAGAGAAAGGCTGCAGAGAGACAAGGCGGGGGGGTGTAAGGGGAGCAGGGCAGAGACGAGTGTTGATGGTATAGAGCCGCTGCAGACTTGATAAATTTGGCCCAAGTTTGCCAAGAGATGAGAGATGATGATAGAGAAGAGGAAGTGACACACTGAGCTTCCTGATAAACTGTAGTTACACATGTTGGGCTCACTGTGGGAACTTTTGCACTCGCCTTTAAAAATTCTCTCAGTCCCAGCAAATTGGATTTCATAGGTTTAAAAATCCCTGAAATATATACTTTATATTCACCAATATATAGGTTGTTTTTGACGAGACTGCATTAGAGGAAGAAAGACAGAAAGACATAATATTCAGTTGTGTGGTTGGTGTTACTGTGATTTTGATTAATATAGCAATGTGTTCGTTACGGAGGAAATAGATGTTATCTTTCTGCTGTCTGTGCTCAGACTCTATGTTGCTGTAGCTGACAATCGTGGTCGGTGAGATTCTGAGGTTTTTGCAGGTCTGTTAATGCGGATGAAACTCCTAGTGATATTTTGGTTGGCTGCAATAAAGAAATGAATGTATGGGAAACATTTGACTTCTATTAAATTGTCAAATCAAATCATCATGACAGTCCAAAATGTTTCTGAGGGTCTCATTTATGTCGAATGAGGAGCCCTTTAAGTATCAGAAGCAATGCTAATGAACAGTTACTGGTTAAAACAACAAATGAGTTGCACAGGGTATGAGGTGTTATTTCTTGTGGTGGAGGAGACAATTATCAGTGTTTATGAAGCACAATCAAGTCAATGAAGAAGAAATCTGTTTTGTCCTTTATGCTATTGTTGGGAACTCAGCGCAGCCCTCTTTCACCCAAATAGCCTCAAATATGTGATCAGTCGCCTGCTGGTTCAGATTGGCTGACCAGCAGAGATTATCTGAGGAGGAAAGTAAATGAGCAACTCTCTGCTCTCCCTCAGCAATTATGGCACACGTGCCGTTGATCAAGACGCTTACAAGAAGGCTCAAGGCTCCAATTACTTCAGCAGAGCTGCTGAGTGGCCAGCAGCAGATGACTGTAGTTGTACTGGGCAGCTCCCAGGTGTGATGCACAGCATTTTGGAAAAAGAGCAAGTATCCTTAGCTAATCTTTTCTGGCCAGAAAAGATT
>NW_024625068.1:0-2827 GCF_008729295.1 Plectropomus leopardus
TGTCAAAAGAAATCAAACCAATTTTCTCTGGTTTTAGAGTATTAAATGCTTATGAAAGGTGTCTGAACGCAACACAGAAAAACCAATGTCAACCCAGGTGTTAAAGGGTTAAACTACGATGTCTACTAATGGTATTCCATTTCTATTATGTCAAACTGTCTAAAATGTGGGATGTTATTTTAGACGCCCACCAACGATGAACACATATTGCCTATCAATTTCACATCTAACACGTGAGTGGTGGCGGTTTAGGTCTACTTTGCCTCTACTTTCAGGAAATCCAGTAGAAACTTCATCATGCTGTCACCTCTGCCGCGGCCTGCACACCCAGATTTCGGGGGTATGGCTTTCATCCCACTTCTATTCAGAGAGCCATTTTCTTTGATCACATTAGCTTTATTGCTCCTCTCACGGTTGCCTCCGTCTTCTCACTGTTACTCTATATCAGCCCAGGGCTATTGGTTTTCATTCTGTGGCTTCAATCTGGACCCGGACCAGGCTCAGCTCGACCGCCTTACACTGACGTTAATTCATATAAAAGCTATATGAACAGCCAAGTTCAACTGCTGCCTTCACAAGCTCACTCCATCAACGGGACATTACGTTTGACAGAGTGTATTAAAAGGTAAATGTACCGTAAAAAGTCATTTGTGGAAGAATTTAGTTTCTCTTAAATTACTCTAACCAACAAGGAACAAATTGATGTTCTTTAAGAATTACTGTGTATTTAGCTTTGTTTGACATAATATTTATTTTAATCAAATATTAAAACACATACAAAACATAATTGATTAACTCTTTAAAACCACAAAAATTTGGTTTGATTTCTGTCAAAAAATTTAAAAAAATAGGTAGAAGGCAATGAGCAACTGAACAATACATGGCCCAAAGATCAGCAATAAATTATTAAATTAGTAATAAAATTACATGAAATAAGAAAAAACAAAAGGGAAAAAATGGCACTAATATATTACATAAAATAAAGCTATATGTATACATTTTTTTCTTAACATACTTTTAAAAATGTAAATTTAATCATTATAAATATAGTTTTCTGAACATTATTCCCTTTTTTTCCTTTAATTTTCCCCTCTATTTAAACTAATTGTCAGGTCATTTTGTTGTCACCTTTTACTAATTTCCTGCAATTATTGGGGCATTTCTTGCCATGTTTCTCATTTCCTTTTTTCCCCATGTTTTTGAAAGCGATAAAATCATATTGCTCAGGTTTCAAAGGCTTAAATAACCTGTGAAAGGCAGCTGAGCGCAGAAAAAGAAAACTGGTGTCAATCCAGGTTTGAGAGGGGTAAAGGTGGTTGTTTTCATTCTTGCTGAGCAGTTTGGTTTTGGTAAAATTCACTAAATGAGCTGAAAATTACTAATTTTACAGAAAAGTATCTGGAAACCCGAGTCGATTCTGCACAGGTCATCATCTGCTCTCTTTGACAAGTTTTCCTTGAATCCACCAGGAAGGTTCAATTCATCCCCAGTCGGTGGAATCCCAGACCAGAGATTTGTCTGAGAAGCAATTTACTGTCATTTGCCGGAGAGTGCTGGCCTGATGCATAAACATCGTTCCTAATATGCCAATTCATCATCAGGCAGCCGGGGGATTCTGGGTGTGTTCTGATCAAATTTGCACCCGGCGATGATGAGGGGCATGTTGGTTTTGCTACAGAAAAGTGCAGATCCAGCTATTTGTCACGTCAAGCTTCAACAGGGGAGTCAGAGGAGGGGAGATACACGGCATAGAAACAGAACGGATAGAAGAGCAGTGTGTTAGTGGAAAACTAAGACGGCAGATTTTTAGCTCCGAGGACTGCAGTGTTGGTTAATCTGCGACTGTGATCCAGAGTGAAATATCTCAAATATCAGACGATTGCCACGAAATGTTACAGAAACATTCGTGGTTATGATGTTTGTGATCCACTGACTTTACTTCTAGTGTAAGCATGAGAAAGACGTGGTTTTGAGTGAGATTTCTCACCAACTATGGGCTGGATTGTCCAGAAATTCGGTGAAAACATTCATGTTATCACGCAAAATTAACCCTTTGAAACCTGGAGCGACATTTTTTCTTTCTCGTGCTACTTTCAGATGCCTTTGACAAATATTTAAACATTTGAACCCTGAGCAAATGTGATTTCTTTCGAAAACATGAGAAGAGGCAATGAGCAACATCATGAGAAATGCTTCACAGATTGCAAGAGATTAGTATATTGAGAAAATTACTTTCTAAAAGGGCTCTGGAAAAATGTTCAGAGGAAAAAGAAAAAAAGCAAGAGAAAACTGCAGCTTTAAGTATCATAATTATGGAACTACCATAATTGTCAAAGCACTTTTTCAAGTCTTGTTAGTCTTGTTTCTGTTTTTTTTTTAAAGTTTCTTTTTCTTTATTGTTTTTCTTTAACTAAAAACATGTCATTTTTGGGTCATTGCGTCTTTCACTGCTCATTACTTTTCCAAGACTTTTTCAGAACCCATACTAATTTTTTTCTTTCTTGTCCCATCTGCCAGGCCTTTTGAAAACATATTATTTATATATATTTATATCAAATTCAAACTCTACATTATTTCAGCAAGCTGGTATACAACAAAAAGCCATGACTTTTTTTTTTTTTTTAACTATTTTCCAGACTTTTCTAAACTTGGAAAATGCGATTGTGAAAGTCTTCAGGTCTTCCATGACCATGAGAACCCTGATCATCAGGTCCAATTCAAAATGAGTCCAAAACTTAGTTATGACCTACTATGTTTAAAACACTGTCACAAATGCTCCTGTAAAATTATGGTAAACTACTGGCAGCTGTGGTTGCCAGCATCCTAC
>NW_024625069.1:0-1012 GCF_008729295.1 Plectropomus leopardus
TATATATGTGTGTGTGTGTGTGTGTGAAAGAATTCCATTGAGTTTATGAAAAGAGCCATCGAAAACCTTTCTTCTTGTGTTTTATCTAGTTTGAGGCAGTGTGTGTGTGAGTGTGTGTGTGTGGGTGGGTGGCGGAGGAGTGTGAAGCAGGGCTGGTCAGTCCCAGCAGGAAGGACCTGATCTGGACATGGTTGTTAAGTTTCATTGGCTGAAGGGGGGGTCGCTTCATTGGCTGCTATCTGTGGAGCTCATTATTCACATGGTGGGTGGCAGAGAATGAAAACCCCCCACAGCAGAAAACTAAAGATGTGGCCACAGGAGAGGAGGCGAGGAGGCAGTGGAACTGCAGTTTAGACTTCCTCAGCAGTGAAAACTCACATCTAAATCTGCTCTCTGTGAGGCTGTCTGCTCAATATCTGAGTGATGAGTGCTCGAGGTAATCCTCCACCAAGAAATACACTCTCTGTCTGATACCAACCTGTGTTTTTATTGATCCCACAGAGTAAGGCTGGGCAACGTGGCTTAAAACGTTATCACAATATAAAATTGTATTCATATTGGTCAATATCAATAAGTATCTACCAAGAAAGTCAAATCATTATTTCTATGAAGTTAAACGGCTGATTTTTGCTCCTAAGTGAAAGTTGAAGAAACCATACTGTCATAATGTGGTTTACACTGTTATTTATTGTCAGAATTTGACAAACATTTGCTAAATCTAAGGTTGATTCAAAACAATTTTATCAAAATAACGTTAATAAATCAAATCATAAAGAGATGAAAAAAACGTTAATTCTGGCGAGCAACATGTCAAACTCCGTACAGGCGGTTTTAAACATTTTGAAAGTGTTTTAGTATCAGAATAATCAGTATTATAAGTAGTACACCCACAATTTATCATTTCTGCCATTTCTTAAACAAAACAATAACAAAAAAAACTGACTTTGATGACGTCGTGAAGTAGCCATGAAAATCTACCTGACGCGACCAAGACAGAAATCATATTTACAGA
>NW_024625070.1:0-10147 GCF_008729295.1 Plectropomus leopardus
CATTTTTTATTTTGTGTAATTTTTTTAATCTTATTACTTATTTACATTCTTTTTTTATTTTTAATTTTTTTTTATTCATTGCATTCCTAATTCATGTTTTTATTTTTAATTTATTTTATTTTACTTTTTACTTCTCTAATTCTTATTTTAAATTTTTTTTAAAGACAACAAGAATACATATATTTTTCCGTTGCACAGAAAAACAATACGAGTTTCCCAGTTGTTCCACTGTTTTTGTGACTTACATAGATTTTAGGAAAACCACCATAATAAGACTTAAGTTGTAATAAAGCAGACTGATCCCTTTAAACCTGCACGTACAGTTTGGACATGCAGAGACAGTTGGAGTCTGAGACAGTCGAGCTGCTGTTGATCTGAATGTCATGTCAGTCATCTGGTCTGCAGGCGGCTCCATTAACTAATCGCCCCCTATAGACACAACACCAATTAACTGCAGGTCTCTCTCCGTCCATCAGCTGCTCAATAGACACGTCCTGCAATTAACTCTCCCTGTCTGTCTCTGTTTGTCTTTCTGTCTCTGTTTGTCTGTCCGTCTGTGTGCGGCTGCAGACCGTTAAAGATCAAAGGTCACAGAGCTCACGAAAAAGACATAAAATTACATGTTTTCATTTCCTAAGTGTATAAAGTGTCCACTGTCTCTACTAGTAACATTTAATTCAGTGATGGAGTCATTTTTACTTAACCCTTTGAAACCTGAGCTGAGAAACGTGAAGCGGTTTCATTTCTCGCAAAAACACGAGAAGAATGAGCATCAAAAGAAGAAATGACCCAAAAATGAGCAAGAAATTAGTGAAAAAAAGTACAAGAAAATTACCTGAAGATTATTTAAAAGAAAACAAAAATAGCAACGCAACAAAATAAAATAAAATAAAACACAACTCAACAAAACTATAAACACCAAAAATAAATAAAAACAGTTAATAACAAACAAAAAACAACAACAAACAAACAATGACCCTGAATTTCTTTTTGGATTCAGTTCTAATATTATTTTAAATATTAAATAAAACATATTTTATAAAGTTTTTAAAAAATTATTTTCTAAATCTACCAATTTCTTGTAATTTGGGAACATTTCCAGACAAATCGCTCATTGCCTTTATGGGTTTCTAAAATGTAGTAGCATAAAATGGAAATAATTAAGTCAAGTACAAATACGTCAGTACTGCACTAACTGCACTTTAGTGCAGTATAATTGGGTTTATAGCTGAGGTTTAAGGCAAATATAAGATTCTAATATTTGTATTTACAACATTTCTACAAACATAAATGTGCCTATAAATTAAAAATGATTGTTTCAGTAATTTTCACAATATGAAGAATGTGTCTACGTATTTATTATGAGATATTTGAAGGAGACAGAAACGCTGCTTTGTGGTTTTGCCGACATGTAAACGATGTTTTCATTTTTAAAATTCAGACCTGGTCGGGGCGGAGAGTTAAAGGTTCCTCTCTCTCGTTAAAAGCTCACAGAGTGAGACGTCCGTCCTGACATCAAACCCGTCCCCTCCCTCTTTAAAAGACATTAAAGGATTTCTGAATGAAGCGTGACTTCTCTCTCCCTCTCTCCGCCTCTCTACACATCATCTCTATTGCGGTTGCCATGGCGACTGAGCGGCATCGATGACGCGTCGTCTCCCCCCTCTATATTTACTCTGTTGCTGTAGCGACGACCCAGACGTGCACTGAAGAAGAGGAAGATTAGAGAGGGAAGATGTCCTGTAGACGGACAGATGGACACCGTCGCGGTGTTTGTGTGTACCGATGTTATTGTTTTGTTTTTCAGCTCAGTGCACACCCTTCACCTCCTCTCTCCTCCGAATATTACGTGGCCAAAAGTATGTGGACATCTGATTATGACTGCTTTTCAAGAGTTTTCACCCTGTCGTTTGTTTTTTCCCTATTTTTCTGCATCACAACCTGTAATTCAAATTTATTTTTGGGTTGTTTCACAAAAGACCTTCACAAGGGATACTCAACTTAGGGCCACTTTTAACAGGAGGCTGGGGGCCCGTCGCAGCAGCCCTAATGAGGATGTTAGTACATTTCTAGGATTTTAAGGCATTTCTATGACTTACGGACATTTATAGGATTTTAGGACATTCCTGGGATTTTTGGATGTTTCTAGGATTTTATGAAATTGATAGGATTTTGGGCATTTCTCAGCATGTTTCTAGGATTTAAGTAGGCCTGCGTTTCAAGGATTTTACATTTCTATGATTCTGGGACATTTCTTGGATTTTAGTACATTTCTAGGATTTTAAGGCATTTCTCAGACTTTTGGACATATCTAAGATTTTAGGACATTTCTAGGATTTTAGGACATCTATAGGATTTTTGGATGTTGCAAGGATTTTATGACATTGGTAGGATTTTTTCTCAGGTTGTTTTAAGTGGGCCTGCGTTTCAAGGATTTTCATGCATTTCTATAATTCTAGTAAATTTCTAGGATTTTGGACATTTCAAGGATTTAAGGATCTTTATATGACAGCTGTATTATGTATCCATGTGGTCATTTTTGTGTCTCATTGCTGTTATTTATGCGTCTTTATAGTCATTTTTCCCGTTTTTGTAGTCATGCTGTGTCTTTTTGCAGTTCTTTTGCATAGATGTGGTCCATGTGGTCATGTTGTCATTTTGCTGTGTCCATATATTTTTGTCCATGGTGGAGGTTTTGCAGAAGCTTAAACTGACCCCCCCACACACACGATTCTGCAGGATGTCAGCTGTGGTGTGTTTACCGTCAGCTGTTTATTAATGATGGTTTAAGACCTTCATTCACACACGCAGTGTCTTAATGGCGTGTTTGTGTCTCGCTGAATCTATTTCTGTTCAGCTCACGACTTCACGCAGCTGTGAAACAAAAACCAGCGAGTCTGAAACTCCTCTGACGCTCAACGGACAAAAATACAACAACATGTAATTCACCAGATCGCTGCTGCGCTGCCACTTTTATCTTTGCATGTTTTCGACGTTCAGATGTTTAACTTCTGATTCGACATAAAACGATGCAACCAGTTTAACGAGTTCAACACCATGCAGACGTGTTCTGTAACCAGTACGAATCAATGCATTACAAACATGGGATTTCCTTTTGCTATTTTTTACATACAGACAGCTACATACAGCTTCTTCTTTAGTGATCAGTATATACGTTAAAAATGGCTCTGTATTACAAAACTAAAACAGTGGTCTAGTATAATCAGAGTTTATACACATTGTTTTTCTACAAATACATTTCCATGACTTTGAGTTAAATTTTATAGACCATACACTCACTGAAATGACCATAGATAATCCTTACTGGTTCTTTTTCTTTATTGAATAAACAGCGTTTTAAAATACATATTTATATATATAAAAAAATCAGAACTGTTTTAGAAGTGAATGTTTGAATATAACGTAGGAGCTGCATTTTAATGATTTTACACACTGCGAAGTGTTTAAACTTTAATTATACATCATCATTCATTAGTTAATTTATAATTTTAAATAAATGAAACCTAAAAGGGATTAGTTCTGAAGTTTTTTAGTCACATTATGGGACTTTTGAGAATAAACAATCAATTTGTGCGATGTAGAGAAAAACTTGTTTGTCGATGTTGCAGTTTCCTACAGCGGCCACCAGGAGTTAAAGAGCCACTTTTTGCTGACATCACCTTTAAGTTTAACATGATGAAATAATAAAACAGTAAGTTTTTACCTTCGGGTTGAGGACCAGCTGCTGCTCGTCAAAGTGCAGCAGAGCCACCGAGTTGGACTCTGAGTTGTTGACGAAGATCTGCAGGCAGGGATAAAGAGACGTCCCTTTACAGTCCGCACCGCACGTAAACACACACTCGAACATCTCCTCCGGACGCAACACCGAGACCACCTGCAGCAACAGAGGAGGACATTTTTACTACAGTTAGTTTCTTTTCTATTATTTTAATACTGTTAAAAAAACACAGTGTCAATTTGTGCATTTATTTGGTAATCGATAAATTGCTTCAATATCAACGCAGCAACTGCTAACAAGACAAGTCAGTTACGAGAATGCTATTTGCCTTAAAAAATTAAAAACTTCACCTGTGAACCTATTTGTTTATCAGTGACTCAACCGGTTTTCAGTTGAATTCATGAGGAAAACTTTGTTTAACGGAGAATCGAAAACGGTGGAAATTCTTAATGAATAGAAGTAAACTGAGACATTTTAACAAACGCAAAACTATATCAACATTCTGTTTTCATTCAAACTTTTGAATTTTTTTTATTTATAACTTTTTGCCCTTAATTTTTTGCCCTGATTTTTTTTTTTTTTTTTTAAATGGTAATTTCCTTTTTCTTTAATTTTTTGGGGCCTTTTTTTTTTAATTGTTTGGAGATTTTTTAAAATGTGGTTATTTCCTTTTTCATTAAAACTTTTTTTGGGTGATTTTTTTTTGTTTTCTTTTAACATTTTGGTGATTACACGATTTATCATAGAAAGAAACTCTAAAAACAGAAATTATTGTTGGATTGTCAAATTTACAAGGGCCCTTGAACACATCATATGGGACCAACACCTAATGATTTTGTGATATATGATAATACATCTGCCCTGTTATTGTTGTAAACTATAGTGAATAGTCAGTTTACTGGAAATGTTTGTTCATACATATAACTGTTATTAAAATGTTTATAGACACTGATGATCTTGGATATTAGGTTGAATATGTGACTGATTGAGAATAAAATGAAGAGCGACGGCTGCTTCTCCTCTTCCTGCTCATTAAAGGACTGAAACAGCTGCAGGCAGGAAAATAAATATCGATACACAGTAAACAGACAATCAGTCTATGCAGATTTGATAAAAGTCAAAGTCTTTCTTCGTCACTTATGGGGTCAGAGGGCTGCAATAAAGTCCACAGTACTGTGATGTATGTTACATTAAGCTGTGGATTAGTGAATGACAGAGTGGACTCTCTCACCGCCTCATCATGAGTTTGTGATTTAAAGACGAAAAAAACAAAAGGCTTCCACTCTCTGTAATGCATGGACATTATTTCAGGACGATGCAATAAGCTAACAGCCAAATAAATCAAGCTGGCATGAATTCATCATCCGCGGTAAAAGAGCCAGGAGAGCTGGCAGTGGCTGTAATTCATGTCATGAAAACTCCCAACAGTTTTAAAACGCAGCACAAACAGATTTAATCATCCACAGTGGAAAGTGACGTAAGATGAATAAAAACAACCAAATGACCTGAAGGAGGACAAACCCACTTTATATCCACAATAAAAGAGATTACAATAATGAAAAAAGGCTTGAGCTATCTGACTTTTTGTCAAAACTATAGGTCATGTTTTTCTTCTGTTTTGTAGAAAAAGGACAAAACATGATTTCTAAAGTTAAAATGTTATTTCTTGAGCTGAACCTGGTTTAACTTAAAGTTGTGATATATTTCAAAACTACAAAATGTATTTACTTTAGTTTCAAAGATACAGAAACCTAATAATTAGCCTGAATTTGCATGTATTTTTGTTTAAAAATGCAGTTGGGATTGCATTTCTCATGCTGAAGTCCCAATTCTTCATACACCAATTTCATAAAGCTGTAGGTCAGTGTACAATGTTATATATTTGAATAGATAAAAAAAAAAAAAGGATGTGGGCAACATTTCTTACACAAACCTTCTGTGAGCTTATGTGCAAGTAAAGAAACCCCCTGTGGGATTCTCAGATTTAGCGTCCTCCCAAAAATAGAACAAGGTGGTGAGGCTGCACTTTTACACTAATCAGATGTAAATACGACTTTGTAGTGTTGTTTTAACAAACAGGATTGTCAGCATGTTTTGGGCCGATGGATGAGAAGCAGAAACAGTCTGCAGCTGCATCACTACCTGAGCAGAAACTTTAACCTGCAGGTGGCATTAAATTAAAAATCGGGGTCACCGCACAGCCCCAACAGTCCCATAGAAAAGCTCAGTTAAGCTGACGCACTTTTGCCAAATAAACCAGTTCATCTTCATCCTTAAAGTCAATAACATGAACAACAGACCAAAAATATTCTGTCATATAAAACTGAGAAGAGCAGCAAATGCTACAGGGACCATTTGTGCCTGATAAATTAATTAATCATCAAAATAGTTTGTGATTAATAATCTGATGATTAATTGTTTCTGCTCTAATGAATACTTATTGCAATGCATCAAATAGGCCTAATAACCCTAATCAAAAAATAAAAATAAAAACACAATAGTAGGTCAGAACCTCTTAAACGTAATCCAACACTGATATTATTACTTAAAGGTGTATTACTGCTCTTACGACGTATACCGACAAAAACTAGTTGAATGGTAACAAAATTACCTCAACTTGTCTTCTCAAATTCAGTCAACTTCAAGTTTTAAAGTCAACTGAATTTGAGAAGACAAGTTGAATAATTGTAAAATCTCCTCAACATGTCTTCTTAAATTCAGTCAACTTAAATTTTTAAGGCATCCAGAAAACTAACTTTTTCGAGTTAAAACAAATAGTCTCTTTTTACAGTGTGTGTAACCCTTTCGTAAGTACCAACATTTTGATTTGTGTTATTTTAGTTACTCTAACTGATTACAATTACATTTTTTGTCATTTAATTACTGTAGTTACTCCCCAACACTAAGTATATCAATATTAAAACACATTTAAAAAATAGCCTGCATGTATTAGTCCACAAGAACAAGTAACCCACTGTAAGAAGTTACTATGAAAAAGACGCTGAAAATAATAATAGTAAAAGTAATGAGCTCTTGTTTTAACTAATACTACCTCCACTAAACCTCCAACTACTATAACTACTAACGTTACTACTATAATCCTACTACACCGGCGGCTCCGGTGTGAGCGCATCAGCGGCGGCAGCTCGGAGCTCGTGGCCGGGCTCACCGTGCAGTTGGCCGGCTTGCTCTGCAGGCTCTGCAGGGTCGGGCTGAGCCAGCAGAAGCCCAGGATGAAGAGGCTGAGGATCCCGCAGGCGATCAGGAACAACCCCAGCCTGATGCTCTTGTCCTCGGCCTCGGAGTACTCGTACGACACCCGCATCTTCGCCATGGCAGCCACGCGGAGACCTCCGCCGGCATGGAGAGGAGGACCGGAGGAGGAGAGAGAGAGGAGGATGTATGGATGATGAAGGAGGAGGAGGAGGAGGCGGTGTTCGCCTGCTGCTGAGAAACTGTTGAGTTTAAACACCGTCTGCTTTCTGTCTCTGAATCTGTTTCACCTCCCTCCGGCTTCACGGATCCTCCTCCCTCCTTCTCTCTCTCTATTTTATTCTGTCTCTATTTATCATCTGTAGCTCCCTCCTTCTCGATTTGTCGTTTATCGTTTTGGTTATCCAATACCACCAATACAAGAAGTACCCTACTCTAAAAATAGATTTTACTTGAGTAAAAAGGGAATATAAAATACTCAGTATATATAAATATTTATCAATATTCCTGTGGTGAAAAGTAACTAAGAAGATTTACTCAAGTACTGTACTTAAGTAGCCTACAATTCTGAGGTACTCTTACTTAACTTGAATATTTCCATATATAGGTCCAGTGTTTGGATGTAGGGCAGTGATACTCAACTTATGGTCCACAGGCCAAATCTGGCACCCCAACCATTTTATAAGGTACCAGAGTGCAAAAAAGCATTCCCCCAACAGATGTCCTAGCTAAGACCCTAATGTCCCAAAATCCTAAAATCTTAAAAACGTCTCAAAATCTTAGAAAATCAGAGAAATTTGCTAAAATCCTAAAAATGTCCTAAAATCTTAGAAACGTCCAAAAACTCAAGAAACATCTTAAAATCCTTAAAATGTCATAAAATTCCAGAAATGTCCTCAAATCCTGGAAATGGCCTAAAATCCCAGAAATGTCCTAAAATCTTAGAAACGTCCTAAAATCCTAGAAATGTCCTAAAAATCTAGAAACATCTTAAAATGACCTAAAATCCCGGAAATGACCTCAAATCCTAGAAACGGCCTAAAAATGTCCTAAAATCTTAGCAACGTCCTAAGAGCTTAGAAACATCCTAAAATCATAGAAACGTCCTAAAATCTTAAAAACTTCTCAAATCTTAAGTGCTGACTTAATTTCAGGATAAACACAGAAAGACAGAGAAGGGCTGAGTGGATCAATACGCTGCATACAGCTGTAGGCTATAATGAAATTAGTCAAATTTGCAGTAAAGTTGATGTGATTGGACAAATTTGTAAGGCCGTGCAGAATTCATGGGAGGATTTTTTAATATAAAATTTTTTTTTTTCTTTAGAAGTCAACTTTTTTTTTGAGATACTGGGTTTTCACGGGACAACAAAGTGCTGCTATTTATGAATGGGAGTAAATCTGTGCAGCCAGTGTTCAGGTGTCCACATATTTTTGGCCGTGCAGTGCTGCCTGCAGCTATCTACGATGTTTCTATGGTTTCATATTTCTCTTTCTGCAGGTTGAGTGATGCTCGGTCGCCTCGGTGGCCCGATGATTCAATCCAGATGTGTGTTTTATATTTCGCCGCTGGCTGCTTGTTCTGACTGTTACACGCTGGAAGAGATAAGCCTCTTAGCCGAGGGAGAGCACATCACTCTCTCTCAGGAACATCATCTGTTTCTCAGGGACAGAAAGATACTGGAGGTAATGAGATGAATGTCAGGGCTGTGATACAAATGTTTTGATTTTAAGGATTTAATTTCGTGAAATATGCGCACAGTTGCCAGAAGACAATGTTGGCATGGTACATTTCTGCAAACAAAGAATACGTCACATTTGTACATTTTGCACCATGATCAGGTTATCATTTTAATTTGTCCAATACTTTGGACAAATACTTTGGCTAAGCCCCTAATGTCCTAAAATCCTGGAAATGTACTAAAATCCTAGAAATGTGCTAAAATCCTAGAAAAATTCCTAAATCCCTGAAGCATCCTAAAATCCTTGAAACTTCCCCAAAACCTATAAATGTCCTAAAATCTTAAAAATCTTAAAATCTGAGACATGTCGTAAAATTCTAGAAACACACTAAAACCTTAGATGTGCCCTAAAATCCCAGAAATGTCCTAAAATGTCCTAAAAATGTCCAATACTTAGGTTTATGACCAAAAACTATGGATGTATAAAGAGTGCTGGATTCCGTGTTGAAAGCGGGACTCTGTTTATTACTACGAAAACTGCTCCATGGCTTATGAAGCCCAAAACAAAAACAAACAAACAACTTAAAACAAAAACAAAAAAACATGTGTAAATTTACCCTTCTCTTGGTCATAAACGCATCAGACATTTCCGCCAGCTATCGGCTGACTTCTGGTTTAGCACTCTGCTAACTTGCGTAAAAATGACATGACTGTGTTGCTCCTCTAGACTTTCTACATTATATCGGATAGAATGAATTAACCCTTTGAAACTTGGGCAAATTGGCTCGATTTATTTTAAAACAGAGGGAGCGGGCAATGAACAAAAAAAGAAAAATGCTCAAGCCTAATCGTGTGTAACAAACTTTTTTTTTCTGTTTATGTCCTTTTAAACATATTATCTATTTTATTTACTGTCTTAGAAACTTAATATGCTGTCGTCTTATCATCACCGTTCTCTCACATGGTCAGTTTTCTTTACTGTACTTCATTACTCACTGCTGTGATGACACCATTTCTCTTCACGGATCAATAAAGTTTCATTTTATCGCCTATGTGTGTGTGTGTGTGTGTGTGTGTGTGTGTGTGTGTGTGCTGGCAGACTCTGATCGCTCTTAAAGATCCAAAATGGCCTCGAAGGACTAAATGATCAATGAGCTGACTGAGACATATTGATTTGTCTAAACCTGCAGTGAGACACCTGTTGCAGATATTACTAAGTATATTTAATCAAGTACAAATTCAAGGCACATTTATTTCTTTCTGCTATTTTATACTTCTCCTCCAGTACATCTCAGAGGTATATATTGTACTTTTTACTACATAACAAACACTGGTTTGTTTGTTTTCGAGAAGATAATTTGGCTCCAGATTCAAACTTCCTAAACAATGAACACTGAAGTATTTCTGACAAAGAGAAGTTTCAGCTGGCTGCAATCTGCAATCCTCACTGCTATATGCACCACTAAATCCCCCTAAATCTTACACACTGCTTCTTTAATCCTTTGAAACCTGA
>NW_024625071.1:0-1259 GCF_008729295.1 Plectropomus leopardus
ATCAGACCACATCTTCAAACATAAAAAAACCCCAAAAAACTCAACAGTGCGATCCTTACGACTAATTTCCCTGATGCGTAAATGTCGACTAAGCTAAAAGTAGGAAAAAGATAAAAAACAGTCAAAACTGAGCTAAATTTAATATGTATGTTTAAACAGTCCAAAAAATATTATGTAAACTATAGGAGCCATCTGAAATTTTTAATCACATTTTTCAATAACCAAATCATATTTTAAGTACCGCTGAAATGTGAGACACTTTGCACATTATCCTCCATAACAGGAAAACAACTCAGTAAATAAAAGTTTCTACCATTTATTTGAAATGATATTATTTAGAAAAAGTACCTGAATATTACAACATTTTTTTGGGTGATCGTGACTGCATAAAATAACAATTTTATAAAGTCTAACTGACTGAATTTTTGGTGCTGACTATTGTGGATAGCAATTTCATTAAGTAGTCAACTACTTGTGCACTTCCCTAAACAACACTGCAAATATCTTTTTTATCACAGCACAGATTAGAGTCCAAATTGGGGCAGAAGTATAAAAAAAAGTGACACTAGTTTATTATTATTTATGTTTTTTGTAGCGGCCTGATTTTTTTGCGAGTTTAAAAAATCTTTTGCTCATCCCAATGATGGATCTTTTCCCGTTGAATTCATTATAAATCAATCAAAGGAAAAGTAACTCACCTCAGCTCCAGAATATTTGCTGGTTCGAGTCACCAGGTCTTCAACAGACACATTTTGGGCTACGGGCATTTTGAGGAATTGGAGAGAAAATATCTCCCGTCGGGTTGGAGCGTCTGGAAGAGGCACATAAACGATTCGGTCAAGGCGACCTGGACGCATCAGAGCCTGTGGGAAGGAAAGAAAGACCGTGAGCCTCTGGTTTACCATCATATTTTACAAACTGTCACATAAGCCAAACAATTTAAAGCTTTAACATCAAAGCTGAGCATCAGTGGAATCGTCTTTGGCCTGCTGTGGGCTGATTTCAACTGAAATATAAACTGCAGGGTTCATACACATTTTTATCAATAAATTTCCATTTTAAAGACCCTACATTCTTTGAAATGACCATTAATCTTATTGGTTCTTTTTTCATTAATAAAAAACAGCTTTTTAAAATATAGATTTTAAAAATGAATTCAGAATAGGATTAAATCTGAATATCTGACAATAACTTAGGGACTGTTCGTTATTTATGAGACAGCAGCGGGTGGTACAAAAAGGGGGAGTCAATTTTTTTTT
>NW_024625072.1:0-1032 GCF_008729295.1 Plectropomus leopardus
CGTGTTGTTCAACATAACTGACTAGCGACTGTAAGTAAAGCTGTTGCAAAGTTTAGTCATGATAAATGAGAAAAAACAACAACAGCTAAGCTAGTTAGCGCTAACTAGCTTATGGTTAGCAGCTAACTGCCATCTTCTGACTCAATTCATATATAATTCGTTATATTAAAGCCACCTTTACATAAAATCAAATCAATAATATATCAACAATTTAATAATAATACATTTATAGTGATTGTTTGTTGTTTATTTCAGTGTAAATATGAATACAGTAAGATGAAGGTCACACAGCAACAAACTCTGTAAATGACTGTAAATAATCCAAATAAAATGTATTTTCTTAAACAAACTAGCTCAAATTAACAAGAAACCATTATTAGTAGATAGTGCATCCCTTCTTGTAATTGTGTGGAGATTATCCAAAGGCAGAGTTTCTAAATGTTTTGTGTCTGTCAGCTTAAAGGTATAAAATAAAAGCATTACAACTTATTATCTGATACAAAGTTAGCTGGTCAACCTGAAAACACTATTTTCTCATCTTCATTGTCTCTGTAGGTTTTGGTCTTGCTTTTGGACTGCGCTCACATTACAGAGCGCTCCACCTGCCGAGGAAAGCCAACCAGGTTTTAAGCCTCCTATCAGGTGAGCAAACATTTTGTATTTTTTTTTATTTTTATTTTTTTTTTTGGTATTTTAAAGCCTGGGTGTTCAACAGGGGGTCTGTGATCCCTAGAGGGACCTTAGAGTTACCGCTGGGAGGTTGCCAAATATTGTTCACTTTTTATAATGTTTTCAACAATTAAAATTTATCTGAAACATATTTAGCAACAATTATATTATCATATCTCCACATTTCACTGTTTTATTTATTTATTTATTTTTAATAAATTAACCAATTAAATGTATTTTTAAAAGCTTGTTACTAATCCTATCCTATCTCCATTGGACCATTTTAAAAACACAGCTTTATCCCCCCCAATTCCTGAAAAATATCAATTTTGGAGATAGGAGGTTTGAGCCCAACAGCAACAC
>NW_024625073.1:0-3003 GCF_008729295.1 Plectropomus leopardus
ATTTATTTAATTATACAGTTTAAGATTACAGGAACAGTGCACATTTATAGACATATCTGTAAATGTGCAAATTTTCAACTGTAGTCCCTGGGCAGGTGTGATGATAACTACAGAAAAAAAAACAACATACAATTTATTAACAGAAACAACTGTAGTATACATAGGACAGAATGCACTTCATTAGAAAACACAAAGTATGTTAAAACAGGGACAAACAAAGCACAATTCGGATTTTAAATAAGCTGAAGTTAAATAAGTATGGTTAAACACTTTATTGTCTCTTAGCCATGATTTTAGGTCATTTTTAAATTATTTATGTGTGTCACAGTCCTTGGTAATTGTTGGCAGACTGTTCCATGTGTTAGCTGCTCTCACTGAAAAAAACTGTCCGATGGCAGACCTCCTTATTGCACAATCCCTTCTTGCCACAGATCTAGTGTCAGACTTATAAATCCGACCATACTGTTACTTAATTGGACTGGTGACCTTTCACGGCATGGAGAGCATAACAGACAACACACGGTATTAAAACTATAAGGAAAAAAATGACAAATGAACATTTTAATTCCTAAACATCATATTGCAATGCATAAAATAAAGGAAAACTGCACAAGTAAATGAGAAATACTCACCACTACGACCCTGAAATAAAACCATACCCATTAACATTAAATTATAATGTTACAAATGCGCGGTAGCTCACTTATTTGTGCACTATTTGATTGCATACCAGCACTGTAATAATTCTCTTTTTGATCCCAGCTTCCTCCTCAGTCTTTCCTCTCCCTTAATTTGCATACAGTCCCTCTCTGTTCTCACCTACGCACTCCGTGGTGTCAATGCACCTGCTTTCCTATCCCACTCTTCCCCCCTAATTCAGTCTAAAACCTGTGCGTCCTCCCCATCAAACGCAATCCAGCTGCTGTCCTGAGCTCGTGCTCTAAGGCTGCTGCGGCCTTTGTCCGGAGACCTCGCGCATCAGACATGTTCGCTGCGTTTGTCTGCACGCTCATTTCACTGCATCCGTTTTTTCATCGCTCCTCTGTGGCAGTGCCTGCACCGGATCACGAGGACTCACCGTGGTTCATGGGGTGCGTCAACGCCAGCGGCTGGCCATTCAAAGGTGCCCGTGACCTTGACCCGGTTACCTGCTCCGTGCGCTGCCTGGATAAAGGGTAAGTTGGAGGAAAATGCAAAAGAGCACGTTGAGTCAGGTACATTTTAAAGACAGTTTGTAGCTATATTAGTGTAAAATTATCGAGAAAATCCACCTTGTAAATTTTTAAAATTCTCAGTGGTGACACTAATAATTTTGTATCCGAGTAATCTCCTATTATGTATGAAAACATATATTCTTTTAAAAAAAAATCCCCTTCCTAACAGTCATGCTGTATTTGTGCAGCTCTGATGATCTAATCCTGAAATATTTAAGATAATTTAATTTCAAACACCAGGCCATTTATAAAACGTAAATGACATGGAAATCCTCAATTTCCTGCAATATCTTCTTATGAAAAATCAATCTGAAAATAAACTCAAGAAACTTTTTTTTTTCCCTCAAATAATAAAAATGCTTCAAACATTACAATAAACATGTCCCTGACTTTGTGCTCAATCAGAGACAGGAGTGTCTTGGGAAAGTGGAACTGACTAAGGGCCCCAATAGAAGGGAAGGAGGGGGTGGGGGGGAGGCATTTAATAAAAAATAAAATCTAAGTAATAACTGCAATAACTAAATAAAAATTGGCTGAAGAAATCAGCGTGAAGAATGAACTTTTTATTTTTTGAAAAAGGAAACTCTCTGGAGACCTCTTACCCCTTAAATGTTCATAATGGTTTATCCCACCCTTAATCTCTGAAGGCAGTAAGACCAGAGTGATTGCGTGCTAATGCTGCTGAAGCATCAAGGCAGACTATGTTTTCCTCCAAGAAATGGAAATCAGGGTTCCAAAAAAGAAAACAAAGAAAGACAAGGAAGAAAGGAAACTTGCTTTGTAAAAAATAAAAAAATACAAAGATGCATGTGAGAGACAGATCAAGAGAAGAGAAGCAGGCGGCCCACAAAGCTGTGAATGCACAGGGCCCAGAATGTAGTGCTACGCCCCTGATCAGAGATATTGGCTGACTTTTACATTAATCAGACATTATGTTGAAAATAAATAATTTTACTGAGCTGAATGCTTGTGTAGCACTCAGACAGTAATTCATTAACTTTCAGTATTTGTTGTTGAAGGTACCAGGTGGCAGCACTGACCTCCGAGGCTTGTTACTGTGGCAACCAGCAACATGGTTTGGTGGCCAGTAAGTGTTCCAACACGTCTTCCATAGGAGGGACAAAAGATGTCAGAGGACAAAGACAAAGGTGAGACAGACTGCTGCTTTTCCTTTAAGGATCTGACCATTCATACAGTGTAAAACATTTAAAATTCACAAGAGTTTTAGGGACCAGTTCATAATTTATGCACAAAAACACGTGCAAATTACAAACAGTCATTGAAGCTTCTGTGTTGACGTGTGCTCGATGCTTTCACTGTGAATCTTTTTTCTTTTCTTTTTTTTTTCTAATCTTGTCTTTAGTGTCCTCTACTTGCCTATTGGAGGTGGACAGGGAAATGTGGCACTGTACAGAACTGAAGGGCCATTTCTGCACAGAGTTCGTCTGTCTACGTCTTCACACAGAGTGCAGGCTGGGAGGACATTTGTTGTGGAAATTTCTGGAAACCTCGCTGGACGTCCCAACCAGCCCACAGGTCAGCTGCTGTATTTCACACAGGTGTAATTCTTGGAAATATGATTCTTCCAGTTGCATGTAGTTTGACTCCATTACATATTAGTCATTTTTTAAACATTTTTCCCCTTAACATTTATTTTTTTGTCACTCTTTGTTATTGCGTTAATGTTTTTTTTCTTTGTTCGATATTCTTCAGCAGTTAAACATGAAATACTTTGAACTTTTACTTGAATGAATGATACTATATAATCAAACATATTATTTGTAATTAT
>NW_024625074.1:0-2901 GCF_008729295.1 Plectropomus leopardus
AGAAAAACTATCAATAACAGTATGGTAAAGAATATAAAAACAGCTAACAATAAAGCACAAAATACCAAATGCATCAACAAGTTAACTGTAAGGTAAAGAATATAAAACCAACAGTAAGGTAAAAAACTAATTAACACTAAGATATCTGTGATGCTTTGTTGTATTGTAGGTTTTTGTACAGCACTTTGTAACCTACGTTTTGAAAGGGTGCTATATAAATACAAGCTAACAATGGTAAGGTATAAAATATAAACCTAACAGTAGGTTGCAAAATGTAAGAAGGAGCTCACAGCAGTGTGCAAAATATAAAAAACAACTAACAATAAGATGCAAAATTAAACAAATAAGCTAACATAAGAGACAAATATAAGAGCAAGCTCACAGTGAGGTTTAAAATATAAAACCAGCTCACAACAGGGTGCAAAAAGTAAAAAGATTTTTGTGTGAGGAAATACAAAACAAGCTCACAGAGATGTATAAAAGAGGTATATATAGAGTATAAAATATAAAATTAGCTAACATTAATTTACAAACTATAAGAACAAGCTCACCGTTCAAACCAATATATACAATATGTGTAGCACAATGACACGAACAGGTTACAATTATGAATGATAACCAAAGTATCTTTGCTTATAAATGTGTTTTAAAGCTCTGAACTTTAAACAGTCAGTGATTAAACAGCCGAAATTATGGCACGCTCACTGAAGTAAACATTTATTTTATTTTTATTTTAGTAGATTTGTATTCTTTACGCTTAAATGTGCTGACCATGAAATCACATGCATCATCAGACATTGATGCTAAGTTTGTTTTTTTTCGGGTTGTGTCTTGTGTGACAGGACAGTTTCAGCGTGAAGGCGAGGGGACGACATGCAGCAAAGCACAGAGGCTGAAATCGAACCTTCGGCCACGGCGGCGAAGTCACAGCTTTTGCACACGAGGCGTCGACTCTACCAGGTGAGCTTCAGACACACGGCAAAAACTGTTCTCCTGTGAAAATAGTTTGAAGAATAGTTTTGCTAAATACGTGTTGCCGGTTAATTCCAGCTTGTTAAATGTTTTATTGTGCACTTGACACTGAAACAGGAAACTTTTCCTATTTCAATCTGCACATTTCTGGTACCTTTTACCAACGAAGGTGATTTTTACCGTACAACCGTCGCCCAGAGACGATTATTTTGATCAATATTGATAGTTATTTTATCATCATTATTCATTACACACTTCAGAAATAATCATGTGCAGTAAAGCAGCCATGTTTTTCAGTTTGGATATACCACTTCTTATAAGTACCTTAGTTTTGTTTTTACTAAAAAAATGAGTTTTTCAGAGGGAGGGGAGAGCATCAGGGTCAGCATTCACCAGGCTTTATGACTCAGGGGTTGGTTCACTTTTATTTTATTGTATGCATTTGTAGGATTTTAGGATGTTTTTAAGGTTTTAGGACTGCTGGAGTATGATTTTTCCTTAGTTGGTGTTTAATTTAATTGTAGATAACTAATGGTTGCAGTTTTACAGCCATATGAGTGTAGGAAGGAAAGCTTTTTTGGCACAAAGTTATTAACTTTTTAGTCTGTATTGAAAATGTGTAGTCTTTATTCTGAACATTTTCTGGGAGTTAACTAGAAAAAATTTCTCCAAGTTTTCATCATTTCATTCTTGTAAGTTTGCAACAATCTCAGCGCTCGTCTGGAGTCGGTATGAGAACATGTTATTTCAGTAGTCAAGGTCGTAACTGCATACAAGAGAATGAAGACAATCTCACATGAAAAAAGAATAATGTGCAGTTTTCTTTGTCAGGAGTTTTCTTTCTTTGCTGGAGTATCTGCAGCCTGCTTGTTAAACTCACCTGATTCAGCTGTAACACAGTATTGATCAGGTATTTTCTGAGCGGATCAAAGCTGCGATGAAGAGTCAGGGTTACTCTGCTGCGCATCGATCGCTGAGCCTGTTGTTGGTGGAGACGTTTAGCCCGATTCATCAGCGCGAGCTCGTCTCCACATTTTGATCAGCTGTCACCAAAGTGAAAGCCGAGCGGAGAATGTATGTTGCTTTTGAAATCACGATCAAACGGCCGTAATGGAAAAAAAAATCTGAAAGTTGCATTTAACACAAACATCTGGGCTCTAATTGCGTCTCTCTAACATCACAGCTGTATTTAGGAGCTCTCTGTGTTTAATGAATTTCCTCTCATGTGTATGTGTGTTTTCTATTAGCGTGCACATTAAATAACCCGCCGCTGTAATAATGTTTTGTCCCCCGTTAGGGATCAAACCGGAGGAGCGCTGCTGATGGTGCAACCGACCCTTCATCCCGCTGCTGCCCCTCTTCCTCCTCCTCCTCCTCCTCTTCGTCTGTGGTAAGACAGTAATAATGTTGTGTCTTACATGGGTGGGGTTTTGATTTTTTTGATGTGTCCCAGGTATCTGTTTTTCTCTCTGAAGGTGTTCGTTGTTTTAACATCTGTATCTCCAAAAGACGAACATCCAAATCACAGTTTTATTTTTTGCTTTTATCAGCTTCCTCTTCATGTTTGGTGCTCACTGCATCAACAACGGAGACTGAATCCATCCGCAGAAATTATTTAATACAGTAGTAGAAACATTTTTTTAATCTGC
This sequence comes from Plectropomus leopardus, assembly GCF_008729295.1. Classification (NCBI taxonomy): domain Eukaryota; kingdom Metazoa; phylum Chordata; class Actinopteri; order Perciformes; family Serranidae; genus Plectropomus; species Plectropomus leopardus. The sequence continues at coordinate 2,622 of NW_024625074.1, forward strand.
TTTTGGAGATGAATCTGCATTAAAACACTCTCCATTAAAAACAAAAAAAAAACTTTTTACTTTAAAGAACCAAATCACGTTTATTTAACCATTTGAGCAAACATGGTGTCTTTCAAAATCATGGAAAGATGTTAAAAGTTATGATTTTGAAGTGAATTACCTGAGATTCAGCAAAAAAAGAAAAGAAAAGCTGTAACAATCAGAAAAGGGTAGTGCTAGGTGATATGACTTTAAAATAGGATTACTAGATTTTTAGGCTTTATTGCAATACACAATATAT
>NW_024625075.1:0-2582 GCF_008729295.1 Plectropomus leopardus
AGCATATCGTAATATATCAGGAATGAAATTAACCTGCAGATGCTCCGGTTCAAAATGACACAGAACTTACACTTCGCAGTGATAATAAATGTTATAATGTACATATGGACTTATAAGTAATTGTTTCAAGACAGACTTGAGTAGTTCTCACAGAAATCTGAGTGTGAGAGAAATCAGATAAATTATCATAACATAAACAAAAGTCTATAAACTGTAAACATTTGGGGTTTACAGTAAGGTTTTATGTCTGTTTGTCTGTGTGTTTGACTGACTGAATGTAGTGGCTGTTTGGAGGAACAAAAGTGTTTGACAGACATGATGTGTTGCCTAGAAACAGCAAAAATGCTTCTCACTGCATAGCACGCCCTTGTATTATCAAAATGAGAGATGTTATTCCAGTGGTTATAATATCATTTCCACTGAGGATGCTGTTATTGAAAACGCTCTACGCTTCAAGTTTTTTAGAATAATTTTTTATCCTGTGTATTTTTGTTGATTATGATGTCAGAAAATGGTGAAAATATAGATCGATGTTCCCCAAAGCCCAAGATGATGTCCTTAAATGTCTCGTTTTGTCCACAACCCAAAGATATTCAGTTTATTGTCATAGTAAATTCAAGGCCAATGCTACAACGCCCACTACAGGCCAATGACTGAACAGCTACTCAGGCAGTGATTACCTGTCATAGGTTGGTACTCTGCTGGGATCATCCACGTATCCTGACAGAAGCACATGGATACACTCCACCAAGTGGAGAGGCTTCTTCAGCCGCTGCCAACAGGGATCCTGGAGATGAGAGGCAACAAGGCAGATGGGTGGATTAATTAAAAAACAATTTAATCCTCAATCCACAAAAGATGCAAATGCTGTTTAAAATCAAGACCATCAATTTTACCAAAACTGTACAAGTCTTATCTGTAACACACACCCGAGTTTTGAAGAGTTGGTCATAGACTTCCAGAAGACGTGGCAACTGCACTCCAATCTCTTGCATGGTGGAGGTGACAAAGCCCACGTCCCAGTTCAGTCGACACACCTCCTGCTCTAGAAACTTTACCAAGAACTCTGCAATCACAAAACACATGAGCACTTATTAGCTTGGCATACTCCTCTGTTTGTACAATTTACAGGGTTCCCACACATTTTACCAGACAAAATTTCAAAACTTTTCCATGACTTTTTACGGACTCTAAATTTCCTCACCCCACTTGCCCAGTGTTTTTCAGACGTTTAAGATTCAAACTCTATTTAAACATAATTTCAGTGTCCCCACTGACGCATTCAAGGACTGTTAGAAATTTGGAAATCCAACTATACTCATTTTACAGTTTCTGGGTATTATAAGCGAAGAAAATATGCATTCCAAATCTGTTTTCTTAAAAAAAAATAAATTAAGAGAGAGAGAGACAGAGAGCGATAGAGTGATAGATGTACATAAAATGGATAATTGTCTCTGCAGAGATGACAAGTTTGAACAGGCAGGCTGTAATGAGAGGATAATGAAGCAATCACCTCGAGCAGCAGCATGACCCTGCAAAACTGTACCACAGAGACCCGCTGACATAAATGATGCAAAGGGGAAGTCTAATTATATAACTGGTTACAAAATAGTAAACAGCGAGCTGGAAAATTCTAACGAGAGGAAAACTGAACATAATAACAGGAAGGTATGAATGCTTACCCAGGGGGAAATATCTTGGCGTTCCGGCGTAAATCTTTCCCAGTGATACCAGTTTTAAACTGAGAGACCTCATCCTGTCTGCTGGACTCATGGCCACGGTGTCTCCCAGTTCTGGACAAGATAAAACAGTCGTCATATGGCACAGGAAGGACATTTTTTTAAAAGGTTTGGCAGGGGTACATTTTTGCAAGGAGTTGATGTTACACTTACCTTTTTCCATGATCTCCTGCCACAGTGAGTGCACCAGTATAGGGTCAGAGTGTCCGGCACAGTGAATGATGGCCAGTTTGCACTCAGACAATTTAAAATGGTCAGCAAACTCACCATAGAGCTGCACAAGAGAACATTAAGTCAGCATTTATACACCTTTTTTTCCTTCACTGTAATGAAAGTTCTCATTATCATTGTTCTGCTGTTACCTTGGTGATGTCCATGAGCTCCGAGTCCAACTGAGAGATTACATTTTTCACTGAGGGATGATGGGAGTACTGTCTAATCAGGGTCTCCTGGATCTGTACTTGGATCCGCACCAGCTGAGAAGGGTAACCACACACAGATGCTAAGAGGCTATAACACCAGATCAGAACACAGGATTTCTTTCAACCGTGACCACTGACACAAACATACCTCCATCTTTTCTTCCAGCTCGTGAAGGAACTCGCCATCAGATGCCTGAGCTGAGATGCAGGAGGAACTCTTAGCAGACAGGATGGCTCTGGCGATGTACTCCAAACGCTGCTTCAATGAGATCTCAGTGCTGCATAATCAGAGAACAAAAAACAAGGTACTTTTTTAAAATTATATTTGGGGTCTACTGAAGAGTCAGAGTTGGAGATTGTTTGTGAATTTCTTTCCTGTAGATATGTTAAGAGTAATAATAATCAACCACAATTTTAGGTG
>NW_024625076.1:0-2113 GCF_008729295.1 Plectropomus leopardus
AAAAAAACATGATTCAGAAAGCCTTATAAACAGTGCTGAGCCTTCAGAAGCAGAGCCGCGGTCACATGATGCTCTGCAGGGCTGCACCTCCTCGTCCATCACACAGTTTATCCTCAACTATTTAAAGACACTTTCTTTCTGCCTCCGCCGGATGTGAAGGGTGCCAAAAATCATTTAGCAAACTGAGCCAGACAGAAGAGGGTTCACTTTTTTTCCTGTAGAGATAAAGAGCCTAAAAACATGCAATAATATAAAAGCTTTAACACTTTGAAACCTCACAAAAAGATGGACAAAAAGCAATGAGTAACTTTACGAGAAATGACCCAAAACTTTGCAAGAAATTAATAGAAAATATTGGCACAAAAAGAAAGCCTCTGAATGCAGCACTAGTTGCAATCCAGGTTTAAAAGGGTTAAATGTTACATTTTCAGCCACCAATATCCAACCATGATACAAGACGTGAAATATTCTCCCTTTGGATATTAATATATTAATATTTCTTTGTGAATTATTTTACCTTTCTATTCTCCGATACAGTAAAAAACAAATGTTTTATTGGCTTTCTTGTCTGTCTAATGGATATTGCACATTATATTGATTATTTTGTATAATGATCATATTAAGATTATACAATTTTAAGTAGTCTCCCCCGCGCAGATTAAAGTCCATTATCACGGCTGTTCAGAGGGATCAATCCAGCATCAGCAGCTTTATCAGAATCAGAAATAAACTGTAAACGGAGCAGATAAACAGGCTCAGTGTGGCTCCGAAAGCTGATTCACAGTCTGACTGTGAGCTGAAGGCACCATGTCGCCCCCTGCTGGCTGCAACCAACACACAAAACACAAACCGTGACCCTTACTTTGTCTGGACCCCAAAATTACGGAAGATTTAAAAAGCCGAAAACAAAAATGTAATAAATAAAGTGACATGTAATACACATTGTAATATTAGTTTAATTATGATGTGCATTTACTGAGTTATAAACAGGAGAAAAACATGTTAAAAGGATAATTATTTGTACCTTTAACCCTTAAATTCCAGGGTCGGCATTAGTTTTCCTGTACTGCGTTCAGACGATTTTCAGAAGTATGTAAATCTCTCAAACCTGGAAAATTTGTTTGATTATTTAAAAACCTGTGAAAAACATAATGAACAGCTTGGCAAGAAATTGCAGCCTGTAAAATAATAATTAAAGGGGACAAAGAAATCGGCCTAGTCTGCCTGATTCCAGGTGAGCGCAGCATTTTTAAGGATTTGCTCATCTTACATTAACCCTTTGAAACTTGAAATGGCTCGATTTCTTCCAAAAAAAAGGAGAGGAAGGCGATGAGTACACTTTAAAAAATAGTTTTTAAAAAATTGCAAGAAAATAGTAAAAAAAAAGTTACAAGAAAAGTACCTTAAAATGAGCAAGAAATTAACATTTTAAAAAATGAAATGACCTGAAAAAATACTGAAATTTTTTTTAAAAATTATATATCCAGTAACATTTTGTGAATATAATTCTAACAATTTCATGAGTCGTTGTAACGCTGCACTGCGAAGTTCATCCATCCTGTCGTCTCACGTTTCACCCTTCAGGCAGTTATTTACCTTGTGGACACGTTAATACGTGTCATTAACGTGTCCTCCTTCACTGAATCACTCATCTAACTAACATTAATCATGTGTCAACATTTTTCCAGCTGAGCCGTCTATTGTTTGCACATATTTGTATAATGCGTGTACTTCGTGCATTGTGGTACTGAGAAAAAGGTATTCGTCTTTTTACAGACGCTTCGTTACTCTGAGCTTTCTTACAAAAACTCATCCGAGTTCTTTGCATTTAGTTTTCAATGCACCTTTTCCATTTGTTTTCATTTTTCTTTTCAGTTATTAAAGACAAAAATAACCAAATAATTGTCATTTTAACCCTCGTTTGAGGTTTATTTGACCCCAGAACAGTTAAAATCAACATGAAGAGGAAATGTCACAGTTTTTTAATTTGGTCTTTTTTAGGATGTTCTTAATCTTTCAGAGGGACGATCTTTGTGCAAATCTTTACATTTACATAACTTTATTGGTTATCACAAGAAAACAAGCTTTGTTATGTCATAATTATGTCTTTAAA
>NW_024625077.1:0-1170 GCF_008729295.1 Plectropomus leopardus
CCAAATTTTTTTAAGAGCATCAGGACAAATTCCAGTTATAGCTGAACAAACTTGTCTCTGGCAAACGCTGCTGTGAGTTTGGAGCGTGGCGTCACGTGGCTAAGTCTTCCTTTAACCTGCCTGTTGTTGCCTTTAGTTTTTAACATTCTCTTTTCTTAAAAAAAAATAATATACGTAGGCGAATAAAAACATATCAAAGGTAGTCTGGGCAGACATTTTGAAGTATCGAGATATACTGAAGTTCTTTGGATAATATCACTACTACTACTACTACTACTACTTCTAGGGAGATTTTATCAGATAGCTTTAAGAGAGATTCAATTCAGTTAGTTTTTCTTATAAAGAAAAAGAATCTGTAAATACCTTTTGATTTTTTGTTTGGTTTTGGGTTTTTTGACTAAATGGGTTGATTATAAAATCAAAATGAAAAAAATCTGGCTCACTTCTTTACATGCAGAACGATGCACTGTTTTGTTTGAAGATTTTTTTTTATCGAGTCATCACGCAGTCCTCTCCAGTCGGACAGCAAATATCAGCTCATGTAAATATGGAGACCAACAAAAGCTTTTGAAAAGTTTTGTATTTTTATTTCTCTTATTTAAGATGAAAGTCAACATCTTTTGCACATAATGTTAAACCATTTTTATGACGATGCTTATATTGGATAGGCATGTTTACGTTTATGTCTTAAGACGATTATTCTGTAATTCCAGTTTTTATTTCTAATGAGATAACGTTTGATTATTTAAAATGCTTACATGACTGGAGCAAATTTTTTTTTATGTTTAGTTTGGTTTTACTGTCCCACGCCAATTATATACCAACAACACCATGTTCTGTTAACAATGAAATGTCAATAAAAGTGAAAACTTCATTGTCTAAGAAGTTGGTTTCAGTCTATGTCGTCTCCTTTTACTGAACTTTGATAAATTATATTTATGTTCAGCTTACATTCAAAAATGTCCTAAATGTCCTTATGTCTTCTAATGATGCATCCCAACAGAACTTATTGAAGAAATAGATGGACTTTCCCTGGATGCAATCTAAAGCATTTCATTTTTGCAGCAGTTTTAAAATTAATAGCGAGCATGCACAGCTGTCAATCATGACCTCAGACCCCCTTTTTATAGCATTAAATAGCTTATTAAACCAAAATGATCAAATACATAT
>NW_024625078.1:0-1282 GCF_008729295.1 Plectropomus leopardus
ATTTTATCTTTTTTTGTTGGTTATACTCATGTGTCATCATCTTTGACAAGTCTATTCATTTTATTTTATTTTATTCTTTCGTTTTTTATTGATTTCTTTATTTTAAGTCGTATATATTATCCCCTTTAATGCTCTACTTCTAATAATATTATTTTACTTCATTTTAACTTTTTTTTCATCAGTTCTGACTCACATCTTTGTATCTTTTATTTTTCATTTTAAGTATTATTTTAGGAGGTTTCAGTGGATTTGTTTCACTTTTATGTTTGGTTGTGGCTTTGTGCAGCACATTGTGCTTCCACCTGAAATTAAATGTGCTATATTAAAATAAAATTGAGTTTGCTTGTTTGATATAGATATCTCAGTGCCCATGAGCTTTAATTGCAATAACTTGTAATAACTTAAAGAGATAGTTTTGGAGTTTTTGAAATGGGGTTTTATGAGGTACATGTTAGTTAAGTTTACTTAAAATTTTGCTGTATTTACCTTATTTTGTGAAGTTTTTTGCAACTTAAAAATGTGATGTGTAATTGTTTTGTTGTTTTAAGTGTTTGCAACCTCAGTAAACCAAGTTAGTCTAACTTAACTTGATCAGGACAAAGAGGATTTTGCCAATAATGACGTTCAGAAGGCAATTGGTTTCCTATATTTATTTAAGTAAAATAACCTTCAAAGATTTAACAGTGTATTATTAAATCAAAAACAGCTTTTCTCTAAACTGGAAAGCATTTATGCAAAGTTGCAGCTGCATAACTAAAGCAGTTCAGATGCTGGGTTGCGCTCGCTGTGGTGCCCACAAGGCTGTGGATGGAAAATAATTTTTTTCTGGTTTTGTTCTGCCTTGGTTGACTGAAGCAGAGTTAGACGGCTCTCTGTGAGTGTGAGATTTGGGTCACGGATGCAGAAAGAATATGTCCATGTTTGACAGTAACCACTGCCTGGAGACGTGTCACCTCTGTCATTTTCACAGAACTGTTTTTTCTGCGTTTAAATTGGTTTGATGACGGTTTTAGAGAGACAAATATAATGGACTCAGTCTTTGTTCTTGTGTCACTGAAAGTCCTCACACATTAAAATGACTCTGATCTTCATATCAGTAGTTAGTGTGACATCCTGTTATGCACATTTTTCACACTCACAACCCAACTCAGTTTGCTTTTGAATACAGCAGGAACTGAAATTGTATTTGTGAACAAGCAACAGGGTGACCTAAACATCTGTTAGATAGACAGAGAGAAATTATTAGAAGACAATAATGATTAAAACATGAAAAAAGTCCAGA
>NW_024625079.1:0-1167 GCF_008729295.1 Plectropomus leopardus
ACCAAGCAAACTCTATCTGCTGAGGAGATGCGATTAAAAAAGAAAAAGAGTGGTTATTTTGGTTAGCAGTTTCACATGTCTTCTTTTTCTTTCTTTTTTTCCCCAAAGTCAAAACTGAACCCTTACCATTAAAACTCCCTTTTAGTAGACTACTACTACTGGAAGTGTTGAGAAAAGTATGACTACTATTAATGCCATGACTAATGACATAAGTAACAGCACTAGGCTACAGTCCTAAAATGACCTCCATGTCAGTGGCAGTAATATTTAGCCATATGAAATAATCTTTCTTTAATAATAGTACTACCATAAGAAGCATTACTACAACAAATAAAAGGTTACTTTGATTTCTGTCAAAGTTATACTATGAGTGCAGCAGCAGCAAAATGCTCCCTACTAGTGTGTGAATTATGCTCTATAAATATAGGCCTATATTACTATTAAAGCTAACCTTAATGGCCTAATTACCATAAAGAAGAACTGATAGCTTCTATCTGATGCCCAATGTAAGAGTAAACGTATTAGTAATGACTTTCAGTTGAGACATTTCTATTTTTACCTGGCATTTGGTTTTTATGCAATGATACGTTCTACTTTAATTTTGAAATATTTTACCGGAAAATCTTACTGTTATTGTGATTGACTTGAATGTGAAATCTGCAGCTCCCCTCCAACCGTGCTTTACTTTTTCATACACTCAATTTTATACGACGATGGTGATTTAATGTCGAAACTTGTGCACATTTTATGATTCGCTTTTATGTCCTGTTTTACTATTTATTGTACTGCCATTTTTCCTGTTTTGTTCCCCCTTTTATGAGGGGCTATGTTACTGTTTTACTGCAAATGGGAAGTTGATTACAGTAAGGCAGGTGATGATAGTTTATTGATGATTAGGATAATAAGGCTGCTGTTAGAAGTGGGTGTGACTGTGTTAAAGCAGGAGAGAAAAGACATTATAATTTAGTTTGTCCAACAATTCCCAGGATAAAGTAATCAAGTCTTCAAGTCAAGTCAAAGTATTTTGATGGTATCTTAATACTTAAATTCAAAGATTTCATTTCAACTGAAGCATCTTTGAGCGAGTTGAATTGAACATGAACATGAAGTTTGCCCCAAACCCACAAGTTCCTCATTTGCTCTGTTGCTTGATATGATGACACATCA
>NW_024625080.1:0-1783 GCF_008729295.1 Plectropomus leopardus
CCCTCTACCCTGATACATAAAGTGCAGTTCCTATGAAGTATGATGGGTTGTACCTCAGAAATAAAATGGTTAGGATATTATATAGCTCCTTTGCATATAGCTACAGTTGTTCACTGTGTGCATACAATGTTTGTATGTATGTGGAAGAGCTGCATAAAAAGTACAAATAAAGCACATGACTTGACTACCAGTGTCCCCATGACTGACTTTAGGGTCTTTAGCCACAAAAACTGTGGGGAGATCACAAGCAGTAGCCAAGCATAAGTAACCACACACACACAAACACACACAACAACCATGGCCACAATCTACCCAAGTGCACCAGGTTCATCTGAACTTTGGTGGTGTAAAAGATACAGGCAGGGCTACATGACAAAAATGAAGTTAGATTTTCTTCTCACGAGGTGGAGTATATGTTAATACGTGTACATCAAATATACTTTGGTGAAGAAAGTACTTAAATCTCTTACTTATAATATACAACTTTTATCAGTGAAATGTAACTCAAATATTAAAAGTATTTGTAACATAGAATGTCCCCTTTTAGAATTCCATTCGATAAATGTTACTGTATTATTATTATTATTATTAGTAGTAGTAGTAGTAGTAGTATTGATACATTAAAATATAAGCAGCATGCTTCAGCTTATGTTAATCAACAATTAAGGATATTTAACAAGTTGATTAAATGTTTGGTATGAAAAATATTTCTGAGCAAAGTAACTATAGTTGTCAAAAAAATAAAAAGGAATACAGTATCCCCCTCTGCAATGTAAACTATAAGTATAAAGTACCATAAATGGTCTAGGCAAGTACCTCAACACTGTACTTATATACATTACTTAAGTAAATGCAATGGCATAATGCAACTATTTACATTTACTGCACTGTACTTAAGTACAAATTTGAGGTACTTGAACTTTACTTGAACCTTTTCTCGCCAGGCCACTTTCTATTCCTAATCCATGACAATTTGAAGGAAAATTTTGCACTTTTTACTTCATTAAATGTATCTGACATCTGTAGTTACTTTACAAATTAAGATTTTTGTATAAAAACATGAATGAGTGAATAATCAGTTGAAAATTAGCTCTATACTCAATCAAGTACAACAGCAAAATCATGCTTTTACATTAATGTATTAGTAATAATAATCTGATTTTATTATATAGTAGTATAACAATCACAGAGGACATTTCTCTGCAGAGTAGTTTTAATTCTTTAAGCACAGTTTCTGATTATATTTACAAACTTTTACTTATTTTTATTTATTTCCCATTTGGTATCAGTACTTTTAATTAAGTACAGGATCAGAATACTAAGTGTAAGCGTAGAAGTCTATTCTGTTAATTTCCACTGCTGCGAATATCCCGTGAACTCCATTTGTGCGTGTCAGATTTCAGTCAGCCCCGTGAATCAGGTTCATGTCAAAAGGATTTCGTGACTGTTCTCTCAACAGTCTTGGCTACCACACAGAGAGACCATTGGCAGCATCACATCCCTCTCCAGCCTCTCCGCCTCACCCAGGGAGTCATTCCACACTGAACCCTGTGAAAGATTTTTTATTACTGAGCAGATTATGTTCCTGTTCCGAAAATTTACGCAATCACCTTGTGTATCATCAAGTTATGTGTCATAAGTTTATTTCAAAAAACTGATGAGTGTTGGTGAAAAACTCAAGTCCATCATCCTACGCAGTCAGTTTGGCCATAATATTTATAATAACCAGACATGAATCACCAACACCAATACTGAGGGGAAAATGTATCCACAGACTGAGCTA
>NW_024625081.1:0-5160 GCF_008729295.1 Plectropomus leopardus
TGTGTGTGTGTGTGTGTGTGTGTGTGTGTGTAATTGATTACACAGGTTGTGTGATGCTCTGAGTGCACAATAATCCATGAAGGCTACAGAGTTGAGCGGCGGTGCTGGAACTGGACCAGCGCGTCACGGCTCCTCGTCTGTTCGGAGAGGGGCACGTGGCGCTCTGCTGACGTAGAGCGGCGCTCCGCTGACCCGTTGTCGGGGACGTAGAGCGGCGCTCCACTGACCCGTGGTCAGGGACCATGGGGCCCATCCAAAGCCAGGTATTCATAGTTTTCAGTCATGAGGCCATGGAGGGTAAAACAGCGCCCCAGCGCGGCGGCCAACGGTGGAAACTTCACTGAGCTGCAGCACCAACTCATCAAATAAACTTTTTTTTCCAAGCCACCAATATTTGGATCACCTCTTCAAAAAAGAAAAACATTTTGGGACAAACAGCAAACAAGAAACTCTTCATTGTCGAGGTAACTTTAGCTGGCGCGACGTTCATATGTCGGTCCAAACGAACATCAGCAGAAGACACGAGGACTGAACTACGATAATGAAAAATACTCAGTGTTTACTTCAGCTGACCTTTGGCCAAATGTTCGACGTGTTTCCGTTAACGGTTGGCGTTCTTGGCGTGTCACAGCACAGTCTCGTCCTCTGTGGGTTTTCACTCTCAGGACTCGTTAAAAAACGACCTCGGGTCGTCTCTTCGTCAGTTTGTGGAATCGATTTAACAGCAACTGTCCGGTATTTTAGCAAAGCTCACCCCAAACCTGCCAGAAACATCCTGGCGGGCAGGAGGTGCTTTTTGTTTTGCCCTCCAGGTGGGCGTTCCCATAAGGAGGTGATGTCATGTGAGAACTACGAATACACTTTTTTTAATTTTTGAGATTTGTAATTATGATTGGTGATTAAGAATTCTCTCTTTCTCTCTCTTTACACTTTCTTACTTCACATTTCTCTTAAAATCACCAAACACCGCAGTCAGAAACTGTAAAAACAGAAACAGTATTGTTGGATTTTCAGATTTCAGACGGTCCTGCTGAAGTTATGTTTGAACAGAGTTTGTCTCTGCTGTCCCTCTGAGTCCCGCCTCTGTCTCCGTGTGTCCCTGCAGCGTCTCTGTGGTCCAGGCCCTGTCCTTCCAGAAGAAGAGTCTGTCCTACATGCTGCTGGTGAATCCTGGGAATCTGTTCAGCATCAACCAGGAGAACGGAGCGCTCAGCCTCACCAGGACTGTCGACTACGAGAGCGGACACAACCTGCACACCCTGCAGGTCCGCGCCTCCGAACCCGACACGGGGCTCAGCGGCGTGGCAGAGGTACGCCCTCACACATGCGCGCACACACACACACACACACACACACACACACACACACACACACACACACACACACACACACACAACCAGACTGTACAACTTGTAATAAACACAAACAGCCTCTTGTACTAACCAGCTGTGACTCCACACACAAATAAAGGCCTGTCTCTATTAGAGGCTCGCTCTGGTTACCATGGTTACCATGCAGCTTTGGATGTATAAACTGAGCTGCTGGAGATAACGTTAATTAGCTGCTTAGATCACCAGGTATTCATAGTTTTCAGTCATTCGGTTGAGATGTGTTTAGAATCATTTCAACCTTTTAATTTTTTTTGTTTTACTTTCTTCTTTTTTTTTTAAAGATTTTTTGATAATTATTTATTTTTCTTGTACTTCAGTCATTTTTTCTTTTTGTCGCTCACTCCCTTTTTCCCATGTTTTTGAATGAATGAATGAATAAATAAATCAATAGACCGATAAATGAAGTTAATTTGCCCAGGTTTCAAAGGGTTGAATAAGTAATTTATTTATATTTCCACCTTTGCCGAGCAACCCTTTTGTGTTAAAGGAAATACAAACCCATCACACACAGACGCCTGTCCCAAATATCAGCCTGTCGAGTTCAGCAGTCGGGCTGCTGATTCAAGTCTTACAGTAAATGTGATATTTCTGTAGCTGCTGCAGAAAATCTTCAGATATTTGGACAGATTTCGTCACTCTGCTGAGCGGCGAGGAGACGAAACGTGAGCAGCATGATGTGACAGAGAGGTCAGCACGGTGTTGTAAGTGTAACCACGGCCCCTCTTTGCTTTCCTCGATAAACAAAATAATTGACAGTGTTGGAAGAGCTGCTGACCCCCGGACCGCCGCTCGCCGGTGAAAAGTCATTAATTTGAAATGAAAAAGAGAACTGCCGCTGAATCAGACGCTGTGATGCAACTGTTTCATTTTCCTGTTTGCTCTGCTTGTTGTGTTCATTATGTATGCATAACACACACACACACACACTCGGCATCTTGTGAAGCTCTCTTGATGGAAACTCAAAGCTGCCTTCAAAAAACCCTCAATGATCACATCTGATCAGTTTGTGATCAGCAGTTTGAGTTTGTTACAGAATAGACAACATTACACGCACACACAAACACACACACACACACACACCTCCACACACACACACACACACACACACACACACACACACACATTGTTACCTGCTCTCAGCGTCCAGATGGTTAAACAGAGTAGCTGCTAAACTACCAGCGTCCCCTAAAGGCCCCTGCTGCACGTGTGTGTGTGTGTGCGCGCGCGCGCACGCGTGTGTACGTGTGCATGTGTGCGCGTGTATTTCCTTTGATTTTGTGGTCCAATTTTCCTTGATTTTGCAGTTATTTTTGATTGATTGTGAAGTCATTTTCCATTTCCACATTGTATTTACCGTATTTACGAGTTTCGAGCAGATGAACGACACTCTGAAGTTGGTTGAGTTTCGGCTTCATTTCTCCGCCTCAGAGGTCCCCGCTTGGTCTTTGACCCGTGAATCACAGAGTGACGCCAATCTGATGAGACGTCTTGAGATCACGCACCTGTTCACACCTGCTGGGTCACATGACCACAGCAGATCATGACCTGATGATGTCATAACGGCGAGCGTGTCCCCGCAGGTGGTCGTCCACATCACAGACGAAAACGACTGCACGCCAGAGTTCCTCCACGCCATTTACACCAGAGACAACGTACCTGAGAGCATCGCACCTGGAACCTCCCTGCTGCAAGGTGACTCACATGCACACACACACACACACACACACACACACACACACACAGAAACACAGAAACACACATACACACACACATACGTGTATTACTCTGTGTGTGTGTGTGTGTGTGTGTGTCACAGCCATCTGTTGTAGCTGCTGGTGGCTGGTTGAGATCAAACAGTCCGACTTCAGCGAGGCTTTGCTCTTATTAGGCTGACAGCCAGACACACACACACACACACACACACACACGCACAGTAACACACACACACACACGCACAGTAACACACACACACACACACACACACACACACACACAGTAACACATGATATACAGAGTGATGTATTTATAAAATCTCTTTGTCTTTTTGTGCCTTTATCCTCCTCCTCTCTGTCCTCCTCTCTGTCCTCCTCCTCTCTGTCCTCCTCCTCTCTCTGTCTCTCCTCCTCCTGTCCTCCTCTCTGTCCTCCCCCCCCCTCACCACCTCCTCCTGTCCTCGTCCTCAGTCCTGGCGAGGGACTGCGATTCCTCTTTGGAAAACTCAGAGCTGTCGTACTCTGTTGTGGGCGGAGACTTTGACATCACTTCAGGGGGCGTGGTCAGCCCTGCCCGTCGCCTAGACTACGAGCGACCTAATCACGTCTATGAATTCGTGGTGGTTGCCGTGGATGCGGGAACACCCCCCCGCACAGGCACCGCCTCCGTGCGTATCCGGGTTGCCAATAGCAACGATGAGGCGCCCGTCTTCTCCCAGAGCGCGTATGACCATTTCCTTTTCCTGTCTGTCCATTTCCTGTCCGACTGAAGGAGACTTTATCATCATGAGAAGTCTGTCCCTGTCTCTGTCTCTGTCTGTCTCTGACTGCTTTATCATCGGAGAAGTCTGTTCCTGTCTCTGTCTGTCCCTTTCTCCTGTGTCTGTCTCTGTCTCTCTGTCTCCTTCTCTGTTTGTCTCTCTGTCTGTTTTTTTGTGACTCTCTTTCGCTGTCTCTTTGTTTCTCTCCCTCTCATTATGTCTTTTTCCTGTTGCTGTGTCTCTCTCTCTCTCTCTCTGTCTCTTTGTGTCTGTCTCTGTCCCTGTATGTCTCTCTCTCTCTCTCTCTGTCCCTGTATATGTCTCTCTCTCTCCCTCTCTCTGTCTCTGTCTCTGTCTCTGTCTCTGTCTCTGTCTCTGTCCCTGCATGTGTCTGTACCTGGGTGTGTCTCTGTCTTCAGCCTCATTCTGCTAATTACCTTGTTTTTGATTCAGCATCTATTTTTAATCTCACCGTTCTTTCTCCGTCTGTTTTCACTCTGTCCTCACCCGTCCTCTCACGTCTCTGTCTGTCTCCTTCACGCCTTCGTACGCCGTCCTCACTCTGAGCTCTAACTTTATTTCCGTCTCCTTCCTCACTCCTTATTCCCCCCCTTTTTAAAAAGTGTCGTCCTCTCTCTTCTGTCTCTGTCAGGTATAAGACGTTCCTCAGCGAGGACGCCGGTCCGGACACGCTGGTTGCTATCGTTCACGCCAATGACCCAGACGGAGACGCCGTCTCTTATGCCATCACCGGTGGCAACGAGGACAGCAACTTCCTGCTGGACAATCAGAAAGGTGAGAGAGCGTGGGTGTATTTATGGCAGGACAACAAAACGTCCCCCGTCCATCTAATTGAGACTGAGGACACAGTCACACAGAAAGTCCCTCCAAAGAGCCGAAAACGTTCAGTCGTCAGAACAAATGTTGGTATTTCACTTTTCTGCAAACCAAGAATATGAAATATTTGTACTTTTCATACTTCAACATGTCTGAGGAGGCGTGTCACCGTGGAGACACGCCGAGCTCACACAGCACGCCTCCACGCCGCAGACCCACACGCAACAATACTGTCCATTTGTGACTGACTGCGTCGCCGAGGCAGCAGTCACGTCTTCATCACTTTTTTATTCCATTTTTCAAAACAGACGGACGAACGTCACAGTCATCACGAGTTATTCGTGTAAACACACACACACACACACACACACGAAAACACTTCTGTCAGCACTACACACCTGTGGGTATATTGCATCTGTGTGTGTGTGTGTGTGTGTGTGTGTGTGTGTGTGTGTGTGT
>NW_024625082.1:0-1492 GCF_008729295.1 Plectropomus leopardus
TTAAGATTATTATTAACTATTCTTATCTATATTGGTGATATTCTGCCTTTTAAACCTTTTAAAATGTATTTTTATAATTATTTCCTTTTTTTGTTTTTATTTTTTGGTAATTTTCTTTTAACTTCCAGTGTTTTTGAAAGAAGATCAAGCCAGTTTGCTCACGTTTCAAAGCTACCAAAGAATAAAAACGTCTTTTTGTGAAACAGTCAAAGCAGCTGTTGAATCTCGGAAATCCGCTTTGTGATTATAATTTTAAAAAAAAAATAAAAATTTCGACACTAAAGCTGGTCTTTGTGTGTGTTTCTCCCGACAGTCGCCATGTACCTGGGGATCAAAAAGGGGAAAATAAAGACAGTAAACCCCGCTCCCTCAGATTCACTTGGAGTATGAGGACCACCAGCTCCATGGAGCCTTGCGATATCATGCGGGAGATTCGCAAGGTGCTCGACGCCAACAACTGCGACTACGAACAGCAAGAGAGTTTCCTGCTTCTTTGCGTCCACGGGGACGGGCGAGCCGAGAACCTGGTCCAGTGGGAGATGGAGGTTTGCAAGCTGCCCCGTCTCTCCCTCAACGGCGTCAGGTTCAAACGGATATCCGGATCATCCATCGCTTTCAAAAACATTGCTTCCAAAGTTGCCAACGAGTTAAAGCTATGAACAAAAGGGTTTAAAAGTATACATATATATATCTAGAAGTATTTAAGCTGTACAATCATCCAAGTAGCAGTTTCCAAATGTCTCCTTTTTTAAACAAAATACAGAGTATGTATTGAACATTATAATGTATAGATTAAGGCTTTTGGCAATAATCACTGAATTACCTACTAATATCTCAGTCTATTCTGGCCACACGGGGTCGACATTAACGAGTTGAATATGATTTGTCATGCTGTGAATGTGGACAAAAAAAGAAACATTTCTAGTCTTATTTATTTCATCTTTTTTTGTTTTATTTTTTCTCCTGGAAAAAGAAAAAAATTACGTAGCTTTTTTTCTGTTTTGTTTTCAGTGTAAATAATGTATCTTTTCTTTCAAGACGGCTTCACTGCAATACTCTTTTTTTTTTTTCTTTTCTTTTGTATTTCGTTGAAAAGTAGAGATGATGGGGAGTCCGTGTAAATGCTCACATGGTTTAAGGGTCACTCATGTCTCAATTAAAGTGTCTGTCAACTTGAACGTCTCACGATGATCATTTGTGTCCTGAAAAGACGAGAATAGAAACATTTTGGCTGATTTCGCTGCTTCTGTGTGGAGCTTTATTTCTTTCAAAAATATCAAAAGAAGGCAATGAGCAACAAATGAAGAAATTACCCAAAAAGTAGTGAGAAATTATTAAAAAGTACAAGGAAATTACCTGAAATTTGTAAACAAAAAATACATATTATTGTTGTTGTTATTATTATTAATACATTTTTTTTATTTTTAAAAAACCTGGAAAAAGTGAGGGGAAGAAAATGAGCAACAAAAGATGAAAACAAATTTGCAAGACA
>NW_024625083.1:0-1915 GCF_008729295.1 Plectropomus leopardus
AACAAATTTTATAAAATCTACAGTTTATCTTGATAAAGAGCTTTTTTTTCATCTCCCATGCTTTCTCCAGATAAATAACCCCCTTAATATTTGTGCATCATCCATATGTACTAAAGCAATACCTGATTTTATGCTACTAAACAAAAAAAGTACACACAGTTCCACATAAAATGGTCAGAAGACAAGAGAATGAAACAACATTAACCACATGATGTTAGAATAGCTCATTTCACCCATGTGTGATTTCTAATGAAGACTGTTTTTCTGCAAGTTTTTGTAACGGATGCGTAATTCCTTGTCTTTCTGTCAGGTTGCTCAGATAGTGAAGAGGGAGATGGAGTCAGCAGTAAAACTGTATGTGAAGCTCAAGGCCAAAGTCAAGGTGGGACCCAGTTGGGGCAACTTACAGGACCTCGATTTATAATGTGAATGTTTTGATGTTTGATATCAACATAATGTACATGCACGTTTTGCTTAAGGTTATGTAATATATGTTGATACTACCAGTTGTACTAAAATCAATATTTTTTTAATCACTACATTAAGATGAATGAAATACAAGATAAATTATTGTATATGAGCTCTAATTGAATGTATTAAATGTATTTATAATTCTATCTGTCAATGTACATTGGCACAAATCATACATTTTGTAAAAAAGTATAGAATTTTATCCACTGATTTCCCATCGCTTGTCATGAGATTTTATGCAAGATGATATTCTATGTTATGTAATAACTTAAAAGTTTGTCTCTGTTTTTGCTATTGCTGCTATAACTATTTTCATCATTGACTGTGCTTATTGTTTTTTGTGAATCGTTTACATTATCCTTGTAATGTCCCACTCAGCCGTTTGCTAGAGTACATTTTGAGTCACCATACCTTCATGAAAAATTTATTGAATTCAACTGAACCTGACTGAGTCATCTCTAGGTCTCTAAGTCACTCCAGACATGAGGGCTCTGTGTGGTGGGATTTTCAAAGATGGGTCTGTTTATTGTTCATGTTACAGTTTCAAAGGTCTAGCCAAACATATTTATGTAATTTTATACAAAAAATAAAAAACTAATAAGGGTCAAATATTTTTTTATAAACATGCTCTACCAAACAGTTGATTTGGCCCTCTATGGTAAAGGTAGTGATGCTAAGCTAATGAAAATAAAATTGACAATTTTCTAAGACATAAATGATTTTCTGATCATTGATTGTTGTTTAATGACACATCTGTTGTTATTCATTATATATAAGTTGAAAAAAATTGTAAATATGAATTTTTATTGTTTGAAAAATGTTTTACCAAACAGTCGAGTTGGCCTTTTATGGTAAAAGTATTGATACTAATATAATTAATTCACCATTTTTTTAAGGATAAGTATTTACTGCTGTTAATGCTACACATTAAATGTTTGCCCATTATATATTTGGTGAAAGAAATGATATCAGTATGTTTTTTTCATCATTTCTGAGATTTTTTTTCAAAGTACTGTAATGTAAAATAAGTGTGGAAATAATCTTAGTACTGCTAATGCCATGGTGCCTTTCTCTCTGTTATACTATTACTATGAACTGCCATCTCAACCATTTGAAGCCTATATTCCTAAGGCCTAAGAAATTATGGGGTATGTTTTTTTTTCAAAAATCGTTTATTATTTTTAAATTGCTCTAATGACATAAAAATGCAAAGAAAAAATCCTCCCCAGGTCATTTCCCTTTATTTGTCTTACTTTATTACCTTCTAATTTTGTAAGTTTTTTTTAACTTTGTTTTATTTTTATTTTTATGCTGATTTATGCTCATTTCTACTTAAGTTGCTTATTGCCAAAGGGTTAAATTTTTGCTTGCAAAGAAGAATAAGATTTTAGGACAATGCCCTGACCATATACTATATATAAGGATAATATTTAATAAATATAAA
>NW_024625084.1:0-1258 GCF_008729295.1 Plectropomus leopardus
TACTGATAAAATCATGTTTGCGTTTAACAGGAATCAACAACAGAATTCAGCTGAATGAATGATTTGATATATTTTTTAAAAAGATAAAAAATATAATTAAATAAAACAAAAGAAAACAAAAGAAAAAATAACAATACAGGTGTAGTTTTAGCTAACTTTTACTTGGCCGTATATTTCTTTAAAAAATGTTCATGCAGGAAAAAAGCTTTCTTAAAGGAATCAAAAACAGAATTTAGCTTAATACATGATTTGACACTTAAAATAAAAGGAACAAATTCTAACAATGCAGTTTAAGTTTTCAGCATTTTTTTTTACTTGACCATGTGCCACTTAACAAATAATTCCAATAAATAAATGTATTAGAAAAAATATTTATTTTCTGTTTCTTATAATTGAACTATGTGCAATTTAAAACTAATATGAACTGCTGCAAAGCGGCTTATCGAATTGCATGATCAAACTCACCTCATAAATTAATAAAATATATCAACAACATCAAACAAAGAACTCAATCAAACTATCTTTAAATGTTTGATAAAAGCTATATTTTCGATGTGTTGTAAGAAATAAAAATCTCTGGTACTTACAGTCAATGATGAGTTTGGTTCCTCCACCAAAAGTGTACCACAGTGATACAAACTCATTAAGTGGCCGTACAAAAACCTCCTGCACTGTGAACAAGCACCTATCCACAGAAAAAACTCTGATTGTTTTTAACAAGACAGAAAAAATTACACTTGCTTGAGTCTACAAAGCAATTTTAAACGATATGTGTTGAAACTATTTCAAAATTATGATTTTTTTCATGTTTTCTTCAGTTTTCTACACCTGACAATGAGACAATTACAGTCTCCTTGTAACAAAGTCAGTTTTTCTGTTTTATATCAGTTTGATAACATGGTTGAATGAAAATGATTCATTTTTGATGATAATAATTTGTGAACTAATATTTTAACAAACTTTAAATATATGTTTTTTTCTACCGTAAACCCTGTGAGTAAATTAAAGGCAGACAAACAGACATATCATACCAACCACAGCAGACACAAACTGATCCTTAAATCCTAAACTGCACAAACACAAATATTTTCTTCTCTTCCATTAATATTATAGATGTTGTAAATCCAAGCAGAATTCCTCCTGATTTAGTGTCCCACGTTGCCTTCAGTATGTTGTGAGCAGAGAAAACATTTCCATAGAGAGGAGGCTTTGCATGATCAGCTGATCCTCCAGTGAGCTGAGAAGGTTTATAGTCCTG
>NW_024625085.1:0-3740 GCF_008729295.1 Plectropomus leopardus
AGATCTTTGTTTCTTACATTAAGATGTGTCATAATAGGATTATAATGACTCAGAGGACAGTAGGCAGAGATAGTATCAAAAGCAGTAAATCTTTTCTGACTCGTCTTGTCTGTGGTTTGCCCTGCATGAACAGAAAGCTCCCTGCTTTCTTCGCTGTTTTACTCTTTTTTTTTTTTTTCCAGTCCCCTCCCACACCATTTGTGCAGTGGATGGTTTAACTCTTTGTTGTTTCCCCACTCCACCTCTCCGTTGAGGATTCAGCGTTTGCCATTGAAGTTAAATGTGCCTCTGCTGTGCAGGTTTAGACAAGCACTACCTGTGCGCCTTCAGGCTTTGATCATGTTTCAGATAGACGTCTCTTCTGTCTCCACACTTCAAGGAGCTTTGCACGTTTTTGTTTTAGTGAAGACATGGATGTAAGGGACATAGTTTCCAACGCTCAGATTTACAGTAAGCAGCAACTGTGCTTGTCATTGTTATCTCCATGCGAGGAGGCTCTCTGAAATGCTGGAATGAACGTGATGTTTCAGTTTAGCTCCAGATATGGTGGCGGCTTTGAATTTAAAACAAGGTATCTTTTCTTGCACTTGCAAGGCAAAGTCCCAGGATTCACACTCTGGCATCTTAGTTATTGTTTGTCTGAGGCGCGCCATTAGTCATTGTCACTCTGTTCTCAAGATTAGAGCACATCTTTGACTCATTTGATACTTTTCTCTTCACTGAATAATATAGATTTTTCTCTGGAAGCATATTCTTTTTTTTTTTCTTTTTTTTTCGCAGTCTGCTCCGCCGCCTGAATGTTTATCAGCTCTCTTGATGCATTGTGGCTGTGTATGCTTGGCTGCTGATAATCATCTCTAGCAGTGCTCTTTCATTTCATTACCGCTACACTGATGATGAAGATGGTTATATGTCATGTTGTACTCTTTGACGCAGGACTGTGCGACAGTATATCATTGGATACTCTGACTTGTGTGAAACCTAAAGAGTTGAATATATTAACTGAAAGGCCATGTGAATTAATTCTCCCACCGTTTGTTTATTAAATTGTGTCATTTTCTTCCGAACTGAGAAGAAATGTCAATGCATGCTGACAAACTTCATTCACTTTAATCTCTTCAGTCTTTTTACTTGGTACTGATGATATTGTGCGCCTGACTGGCTTTTTATTTCATAATTCTGTCTGACACTGCATGTGACTGTTAACGATGGAGCCACGCTCGATAAAGGCTCCTCCGGGTGGGGGTGGGGGGTTGTCATGGGGCTGGGGTTCCTTCCTTTTCCCTTTGCTTTTCCGTCCTTGTCTCCCTTACTTCATCTGTCCTTAAAAAAAAAAATCTGCACCTGCACAATTGCACCTCCTCCCACCAGAGCACTGACACACTCCCTTCCATCTGTCTTTTCCTACCCAGAATTCCCTA
This sequence comes from Plectropomus leopardus, assembly GCF_008729295.1. Taxonomy (NCBI): domain Eukaryota; kingdom Metazoa; phylum Chordata; class Actinopteri; order Perciformes; family Serranidae; genus Plectropomus; species Plectropomus leopardus. Next base: position 1,422 of record NW_024625085.1, read on the forward strand.
ACAACCCGACACCCAGCCATGAGATCCCGCAGGAGCAGCACAATGCAGGTGCCGCCATCGGGGGCGCTGTGGGGGGAGTTGTCCTGTTGGGCGTGGCGGCCGTACTGCTCTTCGTATTCCTGCGCCGCCGCCAGCGCACCTTCAAAGGAGACTACAGCACCAAGAAACACGTGTTCGGTAACGGGTACAGTAAGGCTGGCGGCCTGCCCACGCACCCTCCCATCCCCAAGAACCTTCAGTACCCGGACGATTCGGACGACGAGAAGAAACCCTCCCAGATCAGCGGCCCCGGAGGGTTTGAGGCAAGCGAGCGCGATTTTGATGCAGAGCAAGAGGACCTGAAGAGGCCCTATTTCACTGTGGATGAAGGAGAGAGCCGAGATTATGACGAGCGGACTCTGGCTTTCCAGTATGACCCCGAACCTGAGATAGCCGATGATATGATCTCTCAAACCGACGGCTCTGTCATTTCTAAGAAAGAGTGGTATGTGTAGTGGCATGCGTAAACCAAACCAAACCCTTCGTCCTCCACCTGCATTCCACTGCACCCTTCACCTCCATCACGACCCCACCCTCCCATTCGTCACACTGCACCCTTCACTCCTCTTTTGGTCAACCTAGTACCCCCTCCCCCCCCTTCCCCCCACACCAGACCCCATCCAACTAATCTCAACTAGAAAATCAAGCGTCTATTTAAAGTGCTAGCAACGTCAACTTCTCAACATGACAGCATTGGCATCAGTTCCATCAGGTGACTGGGCAAAGAATGCAAACTAAGGTATGTAAACAGGCTCGTCGTCGAGTCCAGGGAGGTGATTGGTTGATTAATACTGGTGTAATATTCTTTTTTTTTGTGTATTTTTTCATGTTCTAAATGTATTAAATGTATAAAAAAAGACTGCAGGTTGAGGTTTTGCTGAGCACACTTGTGAAAGTCCTACACTGGATGTGCAATTTTGTTTGTTTTTTCGTATTTTAATACCATTGCCGTTTTGTTGTTTTAATAATGTCTTTTTGTATGATTTTTAAGTGACCAGAGAATTGAGAGTTAAATGTTTGACATAAATACAGGTGGAGCTCTAAGTGTTTGTAGTTCTGTGGTCAAATGTTTTAGAGAAAGGAAAAAAAGAAAAAAAAATGCCATACAGCGCCTGTATCATTTCTTACTGGTGTTAGTGTCCATGAAATTACTCATTTTTCTATATTTAGAGCATTTAAAAGCAATGTGTTTTTGCTGTTTTCCAAAGACATGCTTAGTATGTCTTGACCCCTCTTGTGTTTATAGATTTGGTTGAGAGGGAGTCAGTCTACTGAGCCATGTGGCAGAGATATATTTTCCATTTTTTTCCCTAAATTTCAATCAATTAGTTTCCACATCAGTGAATCAGAATAACAGGGGAGAGAAGGGCTGCAACACTTTTCACTTTTCAGTGGTGCATCACAATCACGTCCAGAAGAGGTTTGGTGAGTCTCCACAGAAACCTTCGATAATGCTCTGAAATGTCATGTTTGTCACTCGACTTGAACAGGTCGACGTGTGTATGCGAGCTCTCAATCTTACCACTATAATGAAACGTGCTGTTTATGTTGACTTGTCATCATTATGTTTTGTTTCTAACCCATTTTTTATCAAATGGATGTCAGAGAAAAGTGTCAGGGGAGTTTCCCAATAATGACTCTGTCTCTCCTTATAATTATGTGACTGTGTACTAAAGAATTGGCCTAAGCCTCCCCCGCTTACACCAACAGCATTTTCTATGAGGAATCTTCTGTGGACACAAAGAACACTGATAGGAGCAAAATGTCAACAGATTCTTTTAGAAAACATTTTAACATGTAAAGGGAAAATATGATGGTGGCCATGCTGGAGTATAAAAAGTCACCTGCTGCTTTCATGATGTGTATTTTTTTTTCATTTTTTCTTTCTGAAATGAATTTCAGTAGTTGTTTGAGGGATTTTAAAGTAATGAATGGTTGTCCTTCTCTTAACGTTGGTATCTGAATATGCCAGTAAGGCCGTCAGAGGGCATTATATGTGGCTGGCTTTTTGAATCACTGTTAACAGTGCCAGTGGATGCTAGCATAGCAAAGAGACGTGTTTCTCTCCTCAGCGTTGAGGTCCATTACACAATCAGCAAAATGCATTTGCTTAGAACAAAAAAAAAAGTTTTAATGTGACATATCGGACAAAACAAAAACAAAGGAGCAAATCCGTGGATATAACCAATACATTTGACTGGCTCTGAACAATATAAATACTATATTAACCCTTATTTTATGCATGTTTTTTGTGTTGGGAGTGAATGTGCGTGCGTTGCT
>NW_024625086.1:0-2470 GCF_008729295.1 Plectropomus leopardus
TTTGTTTAGTTTTTTTACTGAATATCTGAACTTTGTTTTGATGCTGATTTTGATTTTATGTTTGTTTGTTATCAATAATAAAATATTTCCCCATATTTTGTTTCATATGTCGTTATTGCAAAAATACCCTGAAATACTGCAGTATTATTTTAGGGCCGCGCAGCCCGACTCATGAAAATACACATGAATCCAACATATTATTAGCAAAGATGAATCAAAGTTAAAACTGATAAAGCCTAAAACCTCGGTTCCCATCAGCGGTGAGATGCAGCTCATCCAAGAGAAACAACAACAATTCATCAAAATAAAAGCACGCAGCAGCTGAAATCCTCCACAATAAAACGCCGCGTGGCGTCTCTGCCACGATAAAACTGTACAAAATCGACAAACGTGATAAAAGCGTCCGCGCGCTCTCAGCTGCCCACCAGCACCTCCATGATGTGGTCCAGCTCGGCGAGGTCCATTTTAAACGGCGGGCTCTGAGCGACGCCGCCCGCCGCTCCGTACCGCACCAGGTCGTCCGCCGTCACCACGGGCGTCAGCTTGGACGGCGGCGCTCCAGACGGAGGCGGGCAGGGCCCGAGGTCGTACATGGACGTGTCAATGTCTGTGAAGAGGACGTCGTCCAGGGCGAAGTCCGTCAGGAAGGAGCCCGCGGAGGACGGAGTCTGAGGAGGGGGTTTCTCCGCCCTGCTCTGCGCCTCCTGAGCGCCGCGCGCCTCCTCCTTCATGACGACGTCGAACAGAAGCCGAGCTGGAGGGGGCGACGGCGGGCCGGAGGACGAAGAGGAGGGACAGAGCTCCTCGATCTCCTCCAGGGCGGAGGAGAAGCTGTCTTTGGGTGACGGCGAGGGCGGCGGCGGCCTCGGGGAGTGGTGCAGGTGGTGGGTGGAGGAGGACGGCGGCAGCGTGAAGAACATGGGCAGGTCCTCCTCCAGCAGCGAGGCGGGAGTCAGGCAGGAGTCCAGCGCCGTCAGTCCCGACAGCGACGACGACGACAGGATGCTGAAGGAGGAGGGAGGAGGCGGAGGCTGTCGGTAGCTCTCGTCCTCGCGGGCGGCGGCGACAGGCGGCGCAGCGGTCAGGAAGAGCGCGTCGACGCCTCCTTCCTGCCTGAAGTCGTCGTGGATGCGGCGGATGATGTTGTTGATGAGGACTCGGCGCTGCAGGCCGAGGTCGGCGCCGATCCGCGGCGCGTACAGCTTCATGAGGGACATGTTGAGGACGGTCTGACGCTGCAGCGTGAAGGACGCCTGCGACACGCCGCCGACCGCCGGAGGACGCCGCTCCGCCTCCAAAACGTCCTCATCCTCGTCCAGTTTCCGCTTCACCCCGTTACCCAACATAAATCTGCGGAGGAGAGACACGAAACGTTTCAGAGCGAAGAAACTTTCACGAAATCAAAATAAAACGTAAAAACTGAAGAAATACGAGCAGATTTTACGCTGCTTAAAAAGCAGCTGTGAACAGGATTCACAGTTTTAACAATTCATTTCCAGGACTTTTCCAGGACTTTTCCAGGACTTTAAGGGAAATGTTAGTCCAAAAAACTATCGATACTCCTCATCGGCTCCTTTTCATCGCTTCAGACTTTGACTCTATAGATTTTTAAATATATTTTATTTAAGTAACGACTTCAGAAAAGAGCATTGTGTATTTTATTTCGGCTTTAGCGGCGGACACACAAGTTTACGAATTTATTCTACCAACGATTTTTAAACGAAACATATGCTTCGTTTTAAAAAACTGTCTCTCTTATTTTTTTTAATTAAAATTGTTTGGTTGATTTTTAGACATTTTGTGAAATTATTTTTCTTTTAAAAAATGATTTTTGGGGCTTTTATTTTGCAATTTTAAATAAAACACTTTGGCTCTATATTTTGCGACTTTTATGGAAACATTTTTGGTGATTTAAAAAAATGGTGAATGCAAATTGAAAATTCAGCTGTTATTTTATTTTTTGACTTTTCCAGATTTTGCCTACCCCAGTTTTAAATAAAGGTTTATGTGTTTTGGGTTTTTTTTTCTGCTGCTTTCGTCCATAAAAAAGTCGGTAAAGGCTGAAACCTTTAAAAAGAGCCAGAGGACCTTAAACTGCAGTTATTTTGTCTGAAACTGAGAAAGTTAAATAAAACCTGAATCACACTGAGGTTTTGATGAAGAATTGAGAGAAATGACATCTTCACAACGTTTGATTTGCAGCAAAAACTTTTGGATTTGTTGGGAAATCAGTAAAAATATAATGAAGAAGCTTAAATAATGCAGATAAACGTTACGAAGAAGACAGACGCTCAGAAACAAGAAATAAAGAAATAAAAACAAAAATCCAGGAAACTGAAGATGAGAGCAAAAACTGAAAAAACTGAAAATGACCATCACAGAAACTCAGCCACAGGTTCGAACCCCCACATGACTGACGACATGAAGAGTTTTAAGGATGTGTGTGTGTGTGTGTGTGTGTGTGTGTGTG
>NW_024625087.1:0-1991 GCF_008729295.1 Plectropomus leopardus
GTACCTTCTCCTAAGCCCCAAAGAACAAAGCATGTTATTTTTAAAAAGTGCCATGAATCAGTTCATTTTTTTACTTATTTTTTAACATTTATCATTTTATTTCATTTAGGCATAAAGCAGTGAACAATACACAACAACACTTTAAAGGAAAATTAGTATCCTCCCTAAATATCCTTTCACCACCAAAATTAGAGCATGTATGCAGGTTTTTTAAACGGAGGAAAACCCATTAAAAATATGTGATGGACTACTTTCCTGATGCCAGTAGACCAGAGCTGCGCACACAGCTCTGCAGACAGTAGATGAATTTTTTTTCTGTTCATTTTCATTTTTTTTTCTTTACTGGTGTGTTACATTTGACAACACAGGCAGACTGGAAAACAGGTTAGTAAACAGTAGAAAGCAGCATGGGGACCAGTGAAAATAATCTAGTGATTAATCTTTCATATCCATTACTTTTTCCATCTCTGTCTGAAATTTGTTGCCAACAACAATTTGAATAATGTTTGAGCACTGTTTGAACTGATGTAATCAGGTATCAGTAGGGTTTTTGTGCAATGGAAAAGGGGCTTTACAGAAAATTTGGGAAGAGACAGACATTTTTCCAATATGAGATGAGATAAATATAACAAGACGTGGGAATCCACCCCCAGTTATTTATTGATTTATTTATTGATGAGCAAGCTCTATGTTGATGTTTTTTTTTATTATTAGGCCTTTTCTTATTTTTGAAACATATATTTATATAACCTTCATAATTAGATCAGGGGCTGTTTATAAAATATTTGAGGCTGCTTTAGATGTCCAGGCCTCATGAGCTTAAATTATGAGCACAGGAAAAATATCGATTTAAATTGTCTCTGCTCTGGTCACATTAAGTAAAGCTGTTAATTAGAACATCTGTGTTTGCAGGTACAGGCTACACATGTCACAATCGGAAGTCATCATAACTTATCAGTGGTGCATGCATATATCAACATTAATCTGAGCTACTTTTAATCAGCAACATTGAAAAAAAAAAGAAAATAATAATATAATAATAATTAAAAACATGTGGTGTGCTTCCATATACTTGAATGGTCATTTTACTGTATGCCTCATATAAACATAAACACTGTCCAGATAATTTCTGGTTTAAAACAAGGTCAGAGAATCTTCACTTGGATATTTGATTGAGAAAATTGCTTTTATAGTTTATTCAGTGAGATATGCAAATGGCACTAGACTTTCTTCATTTTCTCAGCAGAAAGGTGCCTGTGTGCCTGAATAGCTGCAGAGTATTGCTTTGTACAACTGGGCAGAGACAGGTTGGAGAGGATATGATGGCTCATTAATGGATTACAGTTCAGACTTTTTTCAGATGAGCTCAATGTTTCCAAAGTGGCCTGTCAGGTCATGCTAAAATTAAATAAATGTTCTGTAATCAGATGAGAGTAAGGTTATTTCAGTATCTCTATTAAGGTGTCACCAATTACATTTTGTTGACATTATGTATTTGCTATTTGTGCCAACTGTTTTCTCTTGGAATAAATGTGCATTTCAACCATATTGCATAAGAATAAAAAATCTGTGATGTGGTAATGGAAGTTCTCATTGAAAATATTAAAGTGCAGTGCAATCTGATTGGTTACACGACACATGCTTAAGGCTGCACACATACACTTGTCACATGAAAAAGGAAAAAGCAGGGCCAGGATGTTGGTAAAAACATACCTGGTGTATCACTCACGCTGACAGCACAGCGGACTGAAGATCCTTTCTGTGTGTCTGTCTTCAGGACAATGAAAGTCTTTAATCAGGCCATGGCCTGCTAATGAACGGAGGCGGGTAGACGGCCCGGGAGAGGAGAGGCAAAGAGGAAGGCAATTTCTGGAAATGATTACAGACTCATTTCCTTGTTTATCCTGCCTTTGAAAAGAGAAAGAGAGACCCCCCCTTGCCCTCCACCCCCAAAGGATCCCCAGTTATTGTGTGACAACCACTGACCCTCC
>NW_024625088.1:0-1677 GCF_008729295.1 Plectropomus leopardus
GCATTTCCAGCAGCAGTTGTACCACAAAACTGGTGATTTTAGCAAAACCTAGCTGCATTTTAAGTGGAAAATGTGACACCAAAACCTTTTGTTAGTGAGAAATCACTGTATTTCCAACAAGTGTGCCACCAAAACAGATTGTTTTTAGTGAGACATCACAGTATTTCCAGCGGTGATTGTGACCCTGAAACTGATTAGTGTACAAAGAGACATTTCAGCAGCGAGTGTGCCACCGAAGCTGGGTGTATTTAGTGAGCCGTCACTGCATTTCCTGTCGCTGGTGTGCCACCAAAACGGGTGTTTTTTAGCAAAACATTGCAGCATTTTAAATGGCGATAGTGACGCCAAAACTGGTTATTTTTTAACTGATGGTGTTTTTTATTTGGTGATTGTGTTGGTGTGAGAGAGGGGGAATATTACTGTGTCAAACCTCAATAGAGATGTGAGTGTCGGGGTATCTCCTGTAGAAGATGGTTCTGAGGTTAAATTCAGGGTTTTCTTCTGCCTTGAAAACCCGCGTCCTTATAGTGTCGTTCTCACACCGCACTATGGCGTAAACATCTGAAGCTGTGGATCATATCACAGAAAAAACAAGGTGTAAAGATTAGACAAGAGAACAAAAGGTCTGCAATCACAAATCACAAAAAAAAACTGGAGGAGATGTGATGTGCGGAGCCACCTGTCTGTTTGGGAGGGCTGAGTCCGGATGCCCTGCGGAGGTAGACTGTGGTCACCACAGTGGGTTGAGGTAGAAAACACTGGAAGATAGAGGGAGACGGCAAATCCTCCCTCAGTTCCCTACACACACAAAATTAAATTAAATTAAATTAAATTAAGTTATTGTAGAAGCGAAAGGGATGATCCACAATATTTAGAATATTAACATATTTTTTTTAGTTTCTACATGTGTGGGCTCTTTTTTTAATTTTCTTGTCTTGTGTATTTGTAACCACTTTAAAAAAAATTTTTGTTTGTTTTTTAAATTTTTCCTTTTTATTTTTTAATTTAGGAAGCTTTTTTAAAAAATATTTAGGTGTTTCTGTTTCTCAGAGGAGAAAAGCAGTTGTGTTTGGAATAAATAAAATAATTGAAAAATAAAAATGACAATAATGTTTTTATTTTGATTTCATTAGAGGATTCTCACATCTCTTGTTTTAAAGAGCTCTCTTTTTACTATATTTATTTTTTAGATTCTGGTAGTTTTGCCTCACATTTTGTTGTTGTCATGATAATCCTAATTTTCTTATTAATAAATACATTTAATTCACCAAAAACGTGGCTTTACATTCCTTGCCTTCTCCCATCACGAGCTGGTTCCTAACAATACATAAATAATTAAATACAAAGTATGTTTACTGTGCATTTTTACTAACTTTCTGAGCAAGTGAAATTACTCTTTCGATGTTTTTTTTACCCCTTATCAAACATGCAAACAAAAATTCCTGACACACCTGAGTTGGACTTGGGAATGGGAGAAGAGACGTAGGAGGAAGCGTCCGGTGGCGCCTGGGAGGAAGGTGGTTGGCAGCACGACGTAGCGACCCGGAGCCAGAGTCCATCTCAGCGTCACACTGCGGGAGTCCATGTAGACGGAGCTGGCCACCTGCTCACCGACACACTGCACCCGGCTGCTGCGGTTCACCTCCACCTGTGCCACAACAGCGTAGCAGGGATTTT
>NW_024625089.1:0-2105 GCF_008729295.1 Plectropomus leopardus
TGTTCAAAATACATCGCACCAATGTGCTCAGAGTTCAAAAGGTTTAAATACTGATGAAATGCATCTGAAAGCAGCACAAGGATAGTGATGTCGCTTCAGGTTTCAAAGGGTTAAATTCCTAAAACAAGTTGATTTGCATTGGTAACAAAGAAAAAACTGGTAGCAGATACAGTATTTTAAGTTGGATATTTTTCCAGCATTGACATTTCTTCCATTGACTAACTAAACTTGATATTTCTTTTCTCTCCATCCCTTCATTTCCTCTATTCCCACTTTATCTTTTATTTTAGCTTCTGCACCAAACCTTCCTTTTTTTACTCTGCATGCCAGTTTCATCCCAGTCAGACTCTTTCTACTGCTGTCTTTCATGCTACAGGTCTGTCTTTCTGCACTTTTAAAAACGATGTATAGTTCCTTAATATAATCTGTGTTCCTCTAGATGGTGTTATTCTACACAGCCATTCCTTTACCAAGAAGCAGTTATTTGATATCCGATGTGCTGAAGTAATATGTGGATAGAGTGAATGTTACCTTTACTCTGTTTCTCACGTTTCCTCCTCCTGCTTAAGCCACTTCATCCTCCTTTTCCACTTGATCTGCCTCTTATTATATGTTCTCCTCCCACTCTTTCCTAAGCTCTTATTCTGTTATGTGCTCAGACTTGCTGTAGCCGGACTCTCCCAGCTTCAGGTTTTAACCCCTCCTCCCTCCTGACTCCTTTCGTTACCTTCCTCGCCATCTCTCTCCCTCCTCACCCCTCCCTCTGTGCCTCTTCTTCCCATCCTGTCAGTGTTGAGTTTCTCCTTGGACTCACGCTGGGGGTTGCACGCCGACAGGCTGGCACTGGGTAAAGGCCAAACCTACGCCCGCAGCGTGCCGGGCCTCTCCCTCCTGCACGCCGCCGACCGCACACTTACCTCCTGCCACTTGACCTCTGACCTCCTGGTGGCCGACTTGGCTGTTGCTCAAGGCAAACACTACTGGGCATGCTCGGTGGAGCCGGGTTCCTATGTGGTAAAGGTGAGAGGGGTGCTTGTTGGTTAGTTAGTTTGGTAAGGTATTTATGCAGCTCATTGCTGCATAAATATGAGATCAGCGTTGCCTTACCTGCGTATTCAAAACGGATGTCACCAAAGATTTCTTGTTCTCTCTCCTGCAGGTGGGAGTCGGGCAGGAGACTAAACTACAAGAGTGGTTTCATCTCCCTCAGGACATGGCCAGCCCTCGGTAACAAACAAATATAATATAATGTATTTATATGGAATTGAGCTATGCCAAAAATGTTACTTTCTACACTCTTAAGCAGCATTAATTGATGGATGTTAATAGTTTGTTTACCTGCTCAGGGCAGTGGAACAACGTGTAAACAAAACATTGACAAAGTATTACTCGCAGCTGCTAGAAACAGGGTTGATGACAGTGGCGAGACCAACCAAAGTGCCAGAACAAAATGTTGGTATTGTACATTTCTGTAAATCAAAGATAAGTAACACTCATATAGTATTAAGAAGCAGATGTTTTGTGCCTATAGGCACATAAAAACAATTGCTTATGGTTTGGAAAATATCATGTTTTGGCTTCAAATACATGTATGTTCCTGGAAAAGCAGGGATTTCTTTTCATGGTACCATCCGAGCTTTAAATGCAGTGATGTCATGGTAAAAAAACAACACATTTCTGTCACAAAATGCCAGCTGGAAGCTCACAAATGCTTTCGTAAGAAACAACTGCTTTTTGTGGTGCTATCCTGGCTGGAAATGCAGTGATATCTGTGCAAAAAACTCCTTTTTTCATGGCTCTATCGATGACTATTTACGGCACTATCTCATCTGGAAATGCAGTAATATCTTGGTAAGAAACAACTGCACCTTATGGCTCCACTTTGCCTGGAAACACAGCGATGTCTCAGTGAAAAACAACTGCTATTCTTGGCACTATCTTGACATGGAAACCCAGCAATGTCTGTAAAAACAATCAAGTCTTGCAGCACTATCCCGCCTGGAAACGCAGCAACATTTCTCTTAAAAATAAACCGATTTTTGTGGAACTATCCTGTCTGTAAATGCACCAGTATCTCTGTGAAAAACAACCACATTTCGTGGCAC
>NW_024625090.1:0-1614 GCF_008729295.1 Plectropomus leopardus
TGTATAAATAATAGATATAGCCACAGTGACATCACTAACTTGTTAGTAGACTATCTTTTTACAGACTCTAGTTTGACAGTGCCCCTATTTTTGCCCCCTTCTACACATTTAGGTAATGCAGTGACTCTGCATCAATAATCTAACCCCTGAATTCCAGCAGGCGCAGCTGCACTGCATTCTAGTGGAAAATATATTTTAAGTAAGTAGCGATAAAAAGGTCTTAAACAGTCTTAAATCTAACTCATTTATATCTGTAGACCATCTGATGGAGTCAAGTAAATGTTTTAAAATTAAAAAAAAAATGCCCAAAAGCAATGAAAAGAAACCTTGAAATCCCCCTTCAAGTGTCCTGATACTTTGGGTTTTGGCTTATTAAAATCAGTATATAAATCAAACATCACTACGGAGTGATATTTCTCCAGCACTCTTGTAATTGAGGATACCTAATAAGGTACAGTAAGATGAAACTTTAATGATCCCCATGGGGAAATTGGGTAGTGCAGTGTAACATGTAGCAATGCAGTGTAAGTAAAGGAAAGGGGGCTCCAGCGCTTCTGCCTCTCATAATGAACATGAATACACACTCTTATGCATATTGCTAGAGGTATAAACTGCAGAGAATATAGATTTGTGCTGAACATAGACATTTACAGATTTCTCTTTGGATGTCCTTTCATATTCAACTCCACATGAACCTGTTTGATATATTTTTTTTAATCCTTTATCAAAGGAGTGTTAGACAAAGAAAGATAATAAGGAGGCAAAGAGATTCTATCCTTCCAGGTAACAGTGGCAGTCGTGCCCGCTCCTCTCTTATCCTCCCTTCCCCTTTCCAAATACACCTCCTCCTGCCACCCCTTCGGCCTTGTGCATCTCCTCACGGCTCACTTTCATCTGTGCTGCACTATAAACAGAGCTTCTTACCATTTCAAAGCTCCTACCTGTTATGTCTCCTCTCTCTCGCCTCCCATCTGCAGCGGCGTTTGGCCAGGCAGCGCTGGTACAGCGGGACTGGACCTGAGCGCACAGGTGGTGGGATTTGGCCAGGGGTAAAGAGTGTATGAGGGATGATAAAAAAGCTCAAGTGAAAGCACAGAGACATCCAAAGTAAAAGAGATTTATACGTGGGGTATGAAGGATTATACTCCATACAGCACGGCAGGTAAACAATGAGGCGGATTTGAGCTAGTGCGCAGTCTGACACGTGTATCCTTGGCTTGTTTATAGACGACAAATGTGTAAGTGTGGGAGGATTTCAGTGAAATACGCAAGGAAGTGGCAGCATGTCATTATATGTGTGTTAATGCATTTGTGTTTGCATTTATTAGGCAGGCATTTGGCATTTGGAAGCCAGCTAGGGGGCTTTTGAAGCATATTGTGTGCATCCCTCTGTGAGTGTGATTGTGCGCACGCTGATATGTGTGTGTAGGTGGTGAAGTGCATTAAAAGCCTGCCTGGCACTCGCTGTGGAGAGACAGGGGGCCTGTTCCAAGATAAAACTAGACTTAGATCAGCATGTTGAGTTTTTTGGCAGAGTTAGCTTCCTAAAATATAATTTGCATATTGATTGTGTATCTGATAAAACTTAATGTAGAAAGTGCCGTTGTTTATTAC
>NW_024625091.1:0-2185 GCF_008729295.1 Plectropomus leopardus
CTAATATTCCAAAACTTTACTCATAACTGTGACCGATTTTTCTTGTTTAGCGCAGACACAGCTCTGACTTGCGGATGTCATTGCAGATTTAATGTGGCCCCATACCTTTAAAACTTTCCATTTGTTATGTTTGGTCATCCCATTAGTTGCCATTTATTATCATTAGTGTGATAGAAGCCTCTTCCTTGCAGAAGCAGGAGGAAAAAAAACTGTACATTTTCACATTAGACAGAGCTCCACTGGTGCGTCAGATTAATGTTCCTTTCAGAAAAACAGAAAAGGTAGGTGGAACATCAACTTCAGGAGCAGCACCACAACTATTTCATTATGCTATCTGTTTATTTGCTTATTTCCTTGATGGTTGGATAATTTGTTCTGGTTTTATCATGATGTTTTAGAATTAACGCTTGTCTTTGGTGCATTTTAAGAACATGTAATTGACGCTTTAGTTATTTGGTGACAGTGTTGCGTCAATCATCAGTTAGGCTTTATTCAGCCCCAAGTTAAGGAGCTAGTGGGTAGCAACAGATTAGAGCAATTTCATGCCTCAGATTTCAGCAAAAATCATCATTTTGCACACGATAAATGATTATTTATTTAGGGATTTGACTGATCTGATCAGGAATTATGCAGCTTTTAACATTTGCCTAATGAAAGCTTTAATTTGGCCATGAAAGAAAACATGCCAGACTCACTTTAAACCTCCAGAGAGAAAAGTGAAAAACTTCAAAACAAACAAAAGAGGAAGAAAAAAAATTAATCACACAACAAGTTTTGGAAAACATTTTGCAACCATGACCAAACTGCATCCATCTTGGTGGAGAGGGCAGGTCTGGATGTGTCCGCCGCAGGTTCACGTCCCTGTCCTGCCCACTGTGACTGATAGGTAACAAGGCCCCAAGCAAGCAGGACAGGTGTGTCGCTGATTCACTCTGTATTACACCGTGATTAATGGTTTTCTTAATGTACTCGTGGCAGTAAAAGAAGTCTCTCACGACTAACCTTGCATAAAAATGCAAATGAATAGAGACAAACTGCAGGAAAAACACAATGGGCAGGGCTAAGCCTGGAAGCCTTGGGAAGTGGGTGTGCATATTTCTTTATTTCAGGGAGAACAACTTAAATTGTAGATTAGCCCTTGTTGTGTTGGAATAATTAAAGATCCTGAGCCTTCGTGAGCATAATTTGGGGTTGAGGAGAAGGCCATCGGGAAACCAGAGAATTATGAAGTATCAAACAGTTGAAACAATTGAAAAGTCTTTCTATTTTAGCAACTTTTTTGTAGTCAACAATTTACCAATTTATTTTAACCCCCAATATAAAGTATTTATAAGCAGTAAACAATTAAGTAAGATTTATGACACACTAAAATATAATTGTAAGAAGTTAAACTTAATAATTAATTTGTCAACAATTACAATTAATCTATCTATAACAGATAGTGACTCAATTTGCAATATAATATAACACGTTATAACACAACACATTATAACACAAATGTTAGAATTTGCCACAAATGTGAAATATGTATTTAATATTTATCGTTATTATTAATAGATTGGATTTGATGCATAAGTAAATATGTTTACAGCTATGTTGTACGGTCTTGTCAACCATTCATAGAGTTGATAAATACTTTAAAAATGTCCTCATACCTGCTTTCAAACTACATTATAGTGAGTTATAATTCATTTATTAAATGTCTGTATGCTCAGTATGAATGCTAAATGGGGTTAGAATAAAGGAAAACATACCAGACTGCACTGCACTAAACACTTCTGCCATATTTTTAACTTTGCATTAAATAAGTTAATTTAATAACTGCAGTCTTCAGCTGGTGGCCACAGCTACACCGGAGCATTAACATGGAATGATAAATATTTCAGAAGTTTACTTGACTGAGTACATCATGATTGCTGAGGCAGTCTGTTCATCAGTAAGTTTTTTTTTTCCCCCTCTTTTATCATCATAAATAATGTTGATTAATTAGCAAGTCAAAATCACTGAGGATAATCCATGTAGAATATATCACTGTCAGGAGAACTGTTGAATATTGCATTTACACCAGGAGCGTTCTAATTACAGAAATCTTAACATATTAATTAGGACTCTGAAGGAACATAGCAGTCAAAAGTAAAGACATGAAGGATAACTTTTGGACCTAGTAATTCCATTTGTATAATAT
>NW_024625092.1:0-4417 GCF_008729295.1 Plectropomus leopardus
CGGGCTCCGATCAGCAGCGACGGAAACACAGCAGCCGGGTGACGGTGCGGTCCACACCGGTCTGCAGCCAGTTCACAGAGCCGTTCATTTCACCGTGTTTTTATTACACCGATGGCTCGTCTGTGCGTCCTGCAGAGGGATCTTCCTCTGTCGCTCCTCCGGAGGTTTCTGTCATTTTCGCCCCGTTACAGGGTTTTTTGGGGAGTTTTTCCTTCGGTGATGTGAGGGTCTACAGACAGAGGGGTGGTGCCTGCTGTTAAGCCCTCTGAGGCAAACTGTGAACTGTGACAATGAGCTTTATATATAAAATTAAGACAAAGTCTAAGAGACAAAGAGAAGAAACCTCGTAAAGTTTTCACAGACCTCCATGCTGCTGTCTGCTGGTCACCTGCCCTCATCATGTTGAACAGACACACACACACGCACACACACACACACACAGAAAGACAGGCATACAGGTCCGCTGTAGGACCGAGTACACAGGGAGGAGACATTTTTTACAGATTATTCCGTGTATAAAAATCCCTGTTCAGGGGTCAACATATAACAATCTGAATTTGAGCATTAAATGTAAAAAAAACAAAAAAAAGTCATATTCTGGCTGCTGATTGGCTTAATTTGGTCTTTGTTCATTTTTAGCCTTAATATTTCTGAATTATTTCATGTTTGTATAAATTCATGAATACCTTAAAATAATTGATCGAAACAAATCTCTGCAAAAACCCCCCTGATGTTTGTTGTTGTTTGTTTTTATTGTGCTGATGGTTTGTTGTTGTTGTTGTTGTTTGTTTTTATCGTGCTGATGGTTTGTTGTTGTTGTTGTTTGTTTTTATCGTGCTGATGGTTTGTTGTTGTTGTTGTTGTTTGTTTTTATCGTGCTGATGGTTTGTTGTTGTTGTTGTTTGTTTTTATCGTGCTGATGGTTTGTTGTTGTTGTTGTTGTTTGTTTTTATCGTGCTGATGGTTTGTTGTTGTTGTTTGTTTGTTGTCGTACGCTCTGAGGCCTCCTGAGACGACCTGTGATTTGTGTTTCTCATGAATCAAACTGAACTTGTTTGTTCTTTAACGATTAAATCATAAAATTATATTTTTTCACATTTTTTTTGTAATGATGTAATCAGCCAATCAGATGGAAGCAGGGGGCGTGGCCTCTACGCGGCATCCCTGTAACGTCACTGAAGGTTGTGTTTGTGTTGCAGGAACGTTGTTCTTCTGTTGTCTCTGTCCGTCCTGCTGGTGGAGGGAGACCTGGACTCCAACGGTGAGACTGAGGTCATGTGAGCTCTGATGACATCACAGTTTGACTGACAGGTCATGTGACTGGTTCCTGATGACATCATAGTTTGACTGACAGGTCATGTGACTGGTTCCTGATGACATCACAGTTTGACTGACAGGTCATGTGACTGCTGTTTTGTGTTTCAGATGCTGGAATAATACAGGCCATGTCCACAGGTAACTCACTTGTCTGTCTCTCAGCACTCACACGTCTGTCCTTTAACCCGTCCCTCCCTGTTCATTAGCCTGTCCTCTCTCTGTCTATCTGTCCTCTCTGTCCCCCTGTCTCTGTCTGTCTGTCCTCTCTCTGTCTATCTGTCCTCTCTGTCCCCCTGTCTCTGTCTGTCTGTCCTCTCTGTCTGTCAGATAAGGACTCCAGGTCTGATGAAGCCCCCACAGGTGAGAGACATTATGTCCACTTTAATTGTCTCACAGCTTCTGTAAATCTGAATCAGATCAAATAAAAACAGAAATAAACGGCTGGTGGTTTTCAAAATAAAATGTGAACGTTTTTGCCGAACAGCAGAACATAAAGACGTTCTGTTGTTCTGACGGTAGAAAGTTTCTGTCTCATATTTGATTTCAATTCTCCACCAGATGGCAGCAGAAAGAACCATATGAGAACTGTTCCACTACTTTAGTAGTAGTTTAGTAGTAGTAGCATAGCTCTTTAGTAGTAGTTTAGTAGTGGTAGTATAGCTCTTTAGTAGTAGTTTAGTAGTGGTAGTATAGCTCTTTAGTAGTAGTTTAGTAGTTTCTGATGAAAATAACTTAAACAAAGCCCGTCGGTAATATTCAAATAAAGAGCTGAACTCTTCTCTGCTCTGCGGTTCAAGGAAATGACTGACTTATACTTGTCGTAAAAACATGAATCAAAATTTCAGTTCAGACTTTAGAGTTGATCCTGTGATTTTAAAAAGTTTAGTTCATGTCATTGAGATGAGATAAAGTTTATGTGACGCTCTGAAAACACACACATCAGATGCTGAACTTGCTCTGTTTGACTGAACGTGTGAGATCTCTGTTTTCAGTCCTGCAGAGCTCCTGCAGACCTAAAACTGTAAAACACGACAGCACCTAGAACAGTTCCCTGAGGAACTCCACAACCAAAATCAGCTGTCTTCAAAACATAACAATAAAAAACGCTGTGAACCAAAAAAACAGCAGACACGAACGTTTCTGAATGATGAGCGATGAAATAAAAGATTAGTCGTCGCTCTTCTCAGAGTTCCCCAACGGGACAAAATGTGTCATCAACTCAGGTTTCACACTCGACTCACATGTTTTTGCTGTTTGTTTATAAAAGCGTTGATTTTGTCGTTTCAGAGAGTATGAACGCCGTCTCTCCTGATCAGCCTGGTAAGACTGCACAAGACTGCTCTTTCGGAGCATTTCCACGACACGGTACCGGCTCTACTGGACTCCACGCGCCTTTGGTATCGGGTACTTTTCTGTGGGTCGATTCCCATTAGAATTTAGTGCCGGCTCAGTGTAGCTGGTCGTCATAGTGATGCCGTGCGACACCGCCTGACGTCAGTTTCAACGCGACACACACACGTGCACAGGGTTCGAATTACACAGTTACTTTCGGGGAGCCCCATTTTTCGGTGCGCACCACTAAACATGTGACATCGATAAAGTGTTACGGCGCACGGTCAATAACAGAGTTACTGTGACACAGACTGTACTAATACCCGCCGCTAACGTGTGGACACGGATGTTCAGAGATGGAGAGTAAAGAGCGAATAAACACAACACTGACGTTACTGACAGAGCGTCTGTGACTCCTGACGACTCATCGTATTGATCTTTAACTGCTGGATGATCAAATAAATTCCTCAAATGAATTTAAAGAATGTATAAATAATCTGTTTGATTCCAGATGAACCGCAGATTTTTGGAGGAGGACCCTCAGGTGAGAACATGATGATGATGATGTCACTGTCAGGAGAAACACCCGGACCGGGTATTTACCTGAAGTCTGCGTTCACATGAACTGAAATCCATCAGAGCATCTCGCAGTTGAAAGTTTCTGTTGTTGCAGTTGATCACCTGACTGTCAGCTGATGGGCCACATGATGCTACCTGCTGCAACTCACCTGTTCACCACTTCACCTGTTCACTTCTCTCCCCTGTCTCACTTGTCTCACCTGTCTTACCTGTCTCACCTGTGTCACCTGTCTCACCTGTCTCACCTGTGTCACTTGTCTCACTTGTCTCACCTGTGTCACCTGTCTCACCTATTTCACCTGTGTCACCTGTCTCACCTGTGTCACCTTTCTCACCTGTCTTACTTGTCTCACCTGTCTCACCTGTCTCACTTGTCTCACCTGTGTCACCTGTCTCACTTGTCTCACCTGTGTCACCTGTGTCACCTGTCTCACCTGTCTCACCTGTGTCACCTGTCTCACCTGTGTCACCTGTCTCACCTGTCTCACCTGTGTCACCTGTGTCACCTGTCTCACCTGTGTCACCTTTCTCACCTGTCTCACTTGTCTCACCTGTCTCACCTGTGTCACCTGTCTCACCTGTCTCACCTGTGTCACCTGTGTCACCTGTCTCACCTGTCTCACCTGTGTTACCTGTCTCACCTGTGTCACCTGTCTCACCTGTCTCACCTGTCTCACCTGTGTCACCTGTCTCACTTGTCTCACCTGTCTCACCTGTGTCACCTTTCTCACCTGTCTCACTTGTCTCACCTGTCTCACCTGTCTCACCTGTGTCACCTGTCTCACCTGTTTCACCTGTCCCTGTGTTCCTGCAGCAGAATATGATGATGAGATAATAAACTGATGATGTTGATGTGTTTTAGATACGACGAGCTTCAGTTCAGAGACTTCAGACGGTGAGAACACACACACACAACCGAACATATGTATACGTGTGTGTAAATTCTTCGAGTATTTATGTGTTCATTTTTTAATTGTTCCATTGGTCTTAATTATTTGTTGTTGTTATTGTAGTAGCTCCAGCAGCCAATCAGGTGACAGCACCTGGTACGTCCTGTTTTCTTCTTCTCCTCTAAAAATCTTTTGAAATCTGAGTTTTTGTTAGACATTTAATATGTTAAGTTACTTCCATGTTCACGTACTTGCAGTAATTTATTAGAGTAATCGAGTACTCACAGAAACAAAACAAA
>NW_024625093.1:0-1857 GCF_008729295.1 Plectropomus leopardus
GAAGTCTTGATCTCACTGTACAACCCAAAGCTGCACTCGTAAACAAGATTGCCCCCCATGAAACAGAGTCACCAATACAAGACATTGCATCCCCCCAATCTGGTAAAGGAATTCCCCCAAGGATATAAAAAATTGTTTTTCAAGATGAGTCCCTGAATAATTCCCACATGCATTCCTAAGATTTTAGGAAGTTTCTAGGATTTGGACTGTTCTCGAATTTTAGGACATTTGTAGGATTTTAGGGCATTTTTAAGATTTTTGGACAGTTCTCAGAATTTAGGACATTTTAAGGATTTTAGCACATTTCTTGGGTTTTAGGACATTCCTCTGATTTAAGGACATTTGGGGTTTAGGACCTCTGTCTTTGCAAAGGGGAAATCCTCCACAGGCACTTTTTTTTATATACAAGCTCTATTTTGATGCACTCTGGCACCTTATGTATTCTCAAAGTACAAATATTCCCGGTGTGAATTGCTTTACTTTAATTAGAAATTAGAAAGTAGCAGAGGCCCTGTCACCCTATTAGGTTTTGCCTGCAGGATATGAGTTGAGTATCTCTGTTATAGGCCGTCACGTCTTTATATCAGTTGTGATTTCCTGCCACAGGCTGCAGTTAGATGCAGCTGTGTGCTTCTTCAGAGTGAACTTATTTGGCTGATAATCCGAGGGGGTTTTTGTCGAAGCAAGAGTGAAATTGAGTCACTGTGTTTACTGGCTGCACAGTAATACACGCCACTGTCTTCCGGCTGTCTCAGTTTTAGTAAATCTAGTTGAGATTTGGCTGAGCCGTCTCCAGTCACATTGAAATGCTGTTTGAATGGATCCTCCAGGGCTGGGTTAGTATAGTAAACATATCCAATGAGTTTAAGGCCAGAGTCGACCAGCGGCTGCTGGTACCACAATATTACATTGTACGTGCTGACTGAATGGTTGCAGCTGATGGTTGCTGAAACATGACGACTTCCAAATATTGATGATGGACTCTGATGGACTTGAGTGCTCAGTGAGAGACCTGCATTTAAAGAGAAAACATTAAAAATCAGAAATGGTTACAGAAAAAATGTAACTTTAAGCAAACAGTTTTATTTGAAACGTACAGGGGAGGCAGAGAAACAGCAGAGTGATGCTGCTGAAGTTTCTGATCATGATGTCTTTATCTTCCTCTGTCTCTGCACTGACTGACAGACTCAGCAGACGTTATAGGATCAACTTAGAGGGGAGGAGACAGACACTGACAAACACGATATTTATGGAGTGTATATAATTTTACGGCAATACCATAGTATGATAATAATGAAATTGGCTCAGCGCTGAATTACATTTTACGAATTTGGCAAACATGTTCAGTAGTAGGGTTGCAGCTGTATACCAGTTTCAAGGTATATGATGTTGTAGAAGTTCAAAATGATTATACTGTGTACTTTTGCTTTTCTAAGGTATTGGAAAAATGCAACCGGACAGAGAATCTCACCTGTATTTTTGTTGATTTAATTTTTTACTTCCGTTAACCTTTTTAAAATATTGAACATCACTTTTCTTGTGCCGTCTTCAGACTCCTTTAACAGGGATGAAAACCTTAAAACCTTGGGCAAATCGGTGCAATTTCTATAAAAAACATAAAGAAAAAGGCAATTAGCAACTTGGTAAGAAATGAATTGAAGAAATTATTTTTAAAAAAGCTAGGGGAAAATGTCTAGGGAAAAAGCAAAAAAAGCTACGGTCTACCCGTATTTATTATCATAAATATATTTTTTAATTACTTAATTATATTAAACATTAATTATGTTACAGGATTATTATTGTTTTAAAGCACGTTTCCAGGTCTTATTTGCCTTTTCTTTTTACTTGTTTGTTTGT
>NW_024625094.1:0-2279 GCF_008729295.1 Plectropomus leopardus
TACTAAAATTATAATTTTAAGTGTTTTAAAATGAATACCTGTACAATGTACTGTTTAATTTGAAAAAATGTCTTTTTTAAATTTATTTAAAAGTTCTTAATAATTTATTATTGCTTTTTTTAATTAATCATTTAATAATAATATCCATTTATTTCATTATGAATTACACTATCTTTTTGACTCTGAATCAAAGATAAAAAACAACAAAACAGACCTCTGAAAGAGTCAGAAAATGTAGATCTAGTTAAAACAAATAAGGTGTGTATACCCCCTTGTACAATTTAATGTTATCTGTATTATTGTCTTTGTTTTAGTGCTTTTTTAATGTATTTGAAATAGTTTCAGATATTATTAAAAATGATAATTTTTCAGTGTTTTAAAATAATAGTACATACACGTACAATGCTATACTGTATAATCTAAACAATGGTAAATAAAAACATTTTAATAATGTATTGTTTTTATTCTTAATGGATCATTTTTCAAAATAATAATTTATTTTTAGGCCTATTCCCGTGGTTTCTTTCAAATTTATCTACTTCCATTTCCGCCATCGCCCCCCCTCCGGATGGTCCACTATGGTTTCACCCGGAGTTTTATTAATTACGACAAAGTTTGATTACACTTTCTTTAATGCACTCACACGCACACGCAAAAATTAACAAAACAAGCGCGCACAAACATTAATTTAATCACTTCTGCGGTTTCTGTCCTGCACGTTAAATAACGGACAACAAACATTTTTGGCAGCTCGATGACGTCACTTCCTCTTCCTTTTACAGTTTTCACTGGCCACAAGAAAAGAAAACAAGGTGCTTTAGCCGCTTTGCTCCGTTTTCGACGTGTTTACGGTCCGCCGGAGTCGGTTTGGCTCAATAATTTAGGAGATCGATAATCGTTTTTTCATCGATGCTGCAGAAGTGAGTCTCGCGCAGCTGTCGGGTGCGTACCGCGCTAAGGGAGCGTCCTAAAGTATGTGCTAGGAGATAACGTCGAGGCGCGCGGCAGCTAATGTTAGGGGTTTTAAATAATTCAGAGAAAGCTGTCTCGACCGCAGAGCTGTGATAAATACTACAAAATAGATACATTTATTTTAAATATTTACCGTATTAAATATAGTAGCTCGCACTGCCAGGAAATCTCTGTCAGGTAGCTTTTTTAAAGAGGTGGATGAATAAAGCTGATGTTATTAAGCTCTCTTGAACACCCATTCAAATGTCTATATTACAGATGTGCTATGTTTTACCTCTTTATGAAGTATTTGCAGTCTCATAATTGTGGAGTAATCATAATCAGATATTTTGGCTAAGAGTGTTTGTTCTTTTTATATTTTGGGATAGTGTATATTTTGGATTTCCACTATTAGTACTTAATGAGTTATATTTTATTTGCACTTTGTCCTACTTTGCACTGTAACAGCTGGGATAGTTAAGGTCCTTGTCTTATCTGGTTGGACATTCAAGCAATGAGACTGATTTCTACTAACTTTAAATATTTTTACATGCAAACGTACAGGAGGATGTAGGGCTGCAACTAGAAATTATTTTCATTATCAAGTAGTTAATCTTGTTTTATCTGAGCAAAACCATAAGATATTCAGCTCTTTATTGAATATGACAAATTAAAAGTGCTAATCCTAATGTTTCAGAGGTGGTGGGTGATGGTTTCAGCCCGAAGAGAATCCAGATTAAACCACATGGACAGAAAGCCAAAAGACATGAGCAGACATAACAATATGTACGGATAAATAGATATACATGAACATCACAAAGTCCTTATATTAGAGTTAAAACAACAAGTAAATCATTATAAAAGGATCTGTACTTTGATAATTATTAATTTCTTTAGTCCTTTTTTTAAAATCAGGAATACTCTGATAATATTTTCTGCTTTTCTTTGACATTTTAATATAAACATCTTTGGGTTTTCAGCTGATGGTTGTAGAAAAAAAGAAATTTGAAGGTGACATCTTGGGCTTTGGGAAATTATAATATTTCATTATTATATATTTTTTCCACATTTTTAAAATGATAAATTGGAGGAATAATCGACAGATTCACTGATGATTTAAAACAACTAATAGATAGTTGCAGCTCTAGTCTAGAAATTGTTGTTGTTTTTTTCTGTTACTGTAAACTGCAAAGTCAATGTCAAAGGGTTCTTGAATGAATATTGTATTTGTAGTGTGAAGTGTCCACATATACTGTATAATGTCCCTGTGTCCTACAGCAGCAGACTACAGTGAATCCAGAGGGATGCCTGCAGCAGACAGCAGCCAC
>NW_024625095.1:0-1785 GCF_008729295.1 Plectropomus leopardus
AGACTCTTGATGCTGTCTGTGTAAGAGAAACCAAAATAAAAAGCTAAAATCCCTAAGAATACAGAGGCCATAATGAAATCTTAGAAATCTTGACATAAATTGAACTTTCCTTGCCACCTGGGTTCACAAATATAAAACTTAGATAAGTGTCACTCTGAAGAATACTTTCTTACTACTGCGGCCGAGACTCTTAACAGGCTTCCTAATATGTATGCATATTATGTTTAAGTTCCTCTTTGATGTTTTTAAATCTCATCTGAAATTTGGTAAAGCATGAAAAGTGCCTCTTTCTTCTCAATGCTTTTCTACGGAGGCCTTTTGTTATTCTTCTCCCCCCACGAGTGGTTGTGGTGTCAGATTTCACCTTGGCTTACAAAAATCTGGAAATCTCTAAGCTTTTGGCTGCATCTGGAGCAGTGACTTCACATGCTCTGTGATAGAGATTTTGGTTCGGTCAGTTCAGTGGACATCTCTGCACAGCTTGATTTCAGCTTCTATGATGATATATTAAATGCTTTATTTTATTATTTGTTCTTTAAGAAGAAAAGGAGCGATTAATGCAACAGCAAGTGATGGAAGCGAAGTTTTATTTTTTACTTTGTAGTCACTGAGCTATACAATTTAAACAATTGCAAGAGCAAAAGGAAAAGTAATAAATGAGTTTCCCCCTCTTGAACTAATTTGGGCTGTTTTGTGGGATTTTGACAGTCTTCGATTTGGACTGGTGTTGAGTCCCAAGCTACTTATAGTTGGGCCTCTTCCTTTCAATAGAGGTGAACAACACCTCGAAGACAATTGATCTACTCACCCCATAGTACCCCAACCAGAGTTCCCGAGCAGCGTGCCCATACAAGTGAATTTCTAGGTCTCTGAGTACAAGAGCATTTCATAAGATATTTGTATGTGTGAGAAGGATTTGAAATTTGATGGAAGTATAGGCCTAGTGTCGAGCATGTATTGGGTGCTGATGAAGAAAAACACAGAAAAACCTGTGACATTATATACCTGGAGACTGAGAGAGAGATATATTCTAACAATATGTGGGAAAATCAACACCACCATTGTTTTGTCCTCTTTATCTGACTTTAACATAAGTCAGCATAAAAACAGAAATAGTCTTTAATTTCCCCTTTGATTAGACTGGCAGGGAACTTTATTCTTTCTTTGGTCTCTCTCCAGTAGGCATGTGTGATAGGAAAGGTCCTAATCCCCAAGAGTAAAGGGGTCTGTTGTGGGGGAACTCTTACGAGAACATA
This sequence comes from Plectropomus leopardus, assembly GCF_008729295.1. Lineage (NCBI taxonomy): Eukaryota > Metazoa > Chordata > Actinopteri > Perciformes > Serranidae > Plectropomus > Plectropomus leopardus. Next base: position 1,257 of record NW_024625095.1, read on the forward strand.
TGGTCACAAAGTGTGTGGTTCCGGGGTCATGCCTGGTGGTTTTTAACAAGATCACCACAGCACAGCAGTCTTTTCTTATGTTTATCATCATTTGCATTGATCTTTAATATGTTGTGCAAATGTTATTTAAGTAATAAGGAAATGATCCTGATATATATGTGTATGATTCCAAAGAAGAGTACTTTTGTTTGGGGCATGACTTGAAGTTCGTGGGTATAATAATGTGTGGTGGCTTTCTTTTAATCCTTTGATATCTGGATCAACATCAGTTTTCTTGTGCTGCATGCAGACCCCTATCACTGAGCAAATTGATTTAATTTCTTTTGAAAACAAGGGGGATAAGGCAATTACCAACTTGGCAAGAAATGTCCCACAAACTGCAAGAATTTTTACTTTAAAAATATTGTTTAAATAGAGGGGCAGATTATTTGAAAATAATCTGAAAAAGGGAAAAATATCCCCCAAGCTATATCTATAATTATAATAATTTTATATTTTAAATTATGTTACAGAAAAAAGTAGAATAAAC
>NW_024625096.1:0-3226 GCF_008729295.1 Plectropomus leopardus
AGAAATGTCATAAAATCCTAGAAACATCCTAAAATCCTAAATATATCTGAAAATCATAGAAATGTCATAAAATCCTAGAAATATCCTAAGATCCTAGAAACAAAAAGTCCTAAAATCCTAAAAAATTCAGAAAATCTGTTGCAAAACTGGCCTCCAAGCAAAGCAGGTTTAGTATCCTTTTTATTAGTCCATCAGTCTATCTATATTAGACAAACATGTTTTGCCTTTGTTAGCTAGCTAGTGTTGCCTAAAATGCAGTCACACAAAATGGATCAGGTTTTGACATTAAAAAGTAATGTAGGAAAAAAAACCTGTGCCAGTAAAGGCTCCAAAGCGTGCATTGAGGAAATATGTCCCTGATTACATTAAATTTGGATTCATACTGGTAGACAGTGATGTGGAGCAGAAGTGTAGAATGTGGTGAAATCCTGTCAAATGAGGTGCTAAAAACCACAGAAGCTCCAGAGACACTTAAACACAAAGCAGTCGGGATGTGTTGGGAAGCTCAAAGAATATTTCCTGAGGAAAAGGTACAAGCTTCAGGCACAACTGAAAGTCATCACAACATTAACAGCAACACATATTTATAGCCCAATTTATTTTTTCCCCATTTTTTCCTTTTTTTATATGTAGAGAGGTGGTCTTCAGAATATTTTTTTAACAATCAGAAGTGATCATCTCAAAATGTTCTAAAGTCTATTCCTGACACAAGTTGTGAAATCCAGAGAGCTGAAGACATGCTCCACTGGCTGCGGCTCATACTCAGTGTGAGGTTTGAGTCTGCAGGTATTGTTCAGTCTTTCCGAAGAATCATTCTTCGTAAACGGCTGTGAGGTCTGGCAGATTTTGGCTGATGATTTTTCCACTAACAGTCTTGTTTGGGGTTCAGACAGAGATCCAAACCAGACAATGATGTCAAACCTCGACACCAGTTCAGTAAAACATCTGTAAAAAAGAAAAAAAAAGGGCCTGTGTCACGGACTTTTGCAAATGCAGACACCTGCATTTTCTCAACAAGAGCCTCTTCTGACATCCTGAGAGGATCTGCTCGTCATTGCTCTTAAAAATGAAGCCTGTGGCCGGTCATAGTGCTCAAGTGCTTACACTCATCCACCTGCTCGATGGTTCGGCTATCCGCTGTCAGATTTGATGGGGGTGTTAGGTTACACGGGAAGTCTATAACCATCCCTGTTGTTTTGGATGCTCTCATAGCAAGGTGATTGCTTTTCCTCCAGGAAGCTAAAGCACCGGCGGCACTCAGGAGCCTCTTAAACGCGGCCGGGATTACGGTGTCATCAGAGTGTTTCAGAGAGAACATATCAGGGCCTGTTCTCCTGCAGTCATCTGTATGCAAAGTAAACAGCGCTGCTGATAATACAGAACCCTCAGGGCTTGTGTCCACTGACTCTGACCTGCTATTAGGAAAGACAGCATTCAGCGGATCAGCTGAGGGTTTACATTCAGCCTAAGCAGCTTGTGGCCCACGAGACGGACAATACTGCGTTTTGAGTCCACTTGAGAAGTCAACAAATACCACCCTGGCTCTGCTTCTATTTGTGTGAATAAGCAGGGCGATGATACGTGGATCACCCTCACCACCTTACATGTAAGCACACCGAAGTGGAGCCGCCGGCTTTGTGTTGTACTCTCTCAAAGAAGTTGGTAACGCCTGAAGTTAGCGCCAACAGGCCGCAGTGCTCCTCAGACGTAAGATAGATGACTGAGGATTTCCATACACCTGCAGTAAGCGATTAAAGTGCTCACAAGAGATCCCTGACAGCTGTCTGTATCAGGCTCTCAGCAGCCAGCTGGTCAGTCTGTCTGCTCTGGTCTTTACTGAGGTTTATGTGTTCAAAAATGCCTTTTCTCTGTGTAGACTTCAGCCCTGCCTCTCTGTAAGATGGTTACATGCACATCAATATGCCTATATTATTCCGAATATGACGATATTCTGAATTTGATGAGGGTCATATAAACAGCATATTTGAATATTCCAAATCAGGCTGTTCTCTGAGTTTAACATTTTCCAATTTACCCCTTACAACCTGGATAGACATCACTCTCCTTGTGCTGCATTCAGACGCTTTTCCTAAAGCAAATTGATTTGATTTCTTACATTTTTTTTTTTTAAACATGGGGGAAAATGCAATGAGCAACTTGGCAAGAACTGCGAGTGAATTTTTTAAAACTAGGAAAAAAATAAATGTACAGAGAACTTTACTTAAAATTATTCAGAATTTTTGTTTTTGTTTTGTCTTGTTTTGATTGCTAATTTCTAGGTCATTTTCTTTTAAATTTCACATTGCCTTCTCAAGTTTTTGACAGAACTAAATCCCTAAATCTCCCAGGTTTTAGAAGCATGATTTGGGCATGTTTACAGGCAATTCAGAATATTTGTCCTGACTGGGATTTTCTCTGCAGTTCGCAACACACAGCCTATTGTCTGTTTACGGTTGGTGCAGTGCGTTGTCATGGATGCGTTGTACACTAACAAAATCGCCAACAGTTTGCAAAACTGTTGCGTAGAGATGCAGGTTAGACAAAAAAAGCCCACATTTCACAGAAACACACCTGCTGTTTAACTTCATGAAAGTCTTAGATATAAACAGGTTTTTGGATATCCACAATTTTTGCAGCATTAATCTTATTAAGAAGGTGAAGGAAGGAAAGAGGAAGTCCAACAAGTCCAAACATCCTATTTTGATGCAAGGAAGCAAAATGACATGCAGCTTCAGCATGAGATGATAAACAGAAAATTACGGAAAATTTATTTTCATTACAATAGGAATGTTGTCCTTTTCAAAATAAGGGCAAAAACTGGACTATTTTGTGGATGTGAGTGTACTCAGCGTCTCTTCCTTTTCCCAGTGCACTCATACTTTCTCACTCTTCTATTTTGAGTTATCCACCTGAAAATGGGAGGCTTTGCTTTCTCCAAGGTCGACAAATCTGGACAAAAGTCTGCAACAACAATGAAACAGCATTTTTGTATTCTGCCGCCTGGTAATATTTCGATCTAGACTGCTTTTAAGGTTCTCACTACTTTGTACTGTAAGTGTGTGACCTTACAATTCAGTTTTCTTAAATTTAAATATGCAATGGGATTTTATTCAATTTAACCAAATATTTTCTGTGATCTGAGCAAGTAGTCAAAGTGAGATTAAATAACCACATTTTTAACAACTGAAAATAAAATGCAAAACAATCAATTTAAAGTTGCATTTAT
>NW_024625097.1:0-1449 GCF_008729295.1 Plectropomus leopardus
GCTGCACACATTCATCACATTTGGGCGATTATTTTTATATTAATGCCATTGAGCTTTCCTCCCAAACAACTCCCAAGTATTCAGCATTCAGCTGATGCCATGGTAGATTATGAAAATCCCAGACAAGGTTATTTAAGAGGGAATTGACAAGACTTTAAAGACTTGTCTTTCTGTGATATTTCGGGAGCAGAGTTTAGCTTTTCAGGAGTGTGTGGTGCATGTAGGGCAAACCTTTATTCTCTAACTGGGAATTTGGTCAAGATGGAAGTTATCTTTGTCTTCAGTGGTTATTTTTATACACCTGTACTGACAGTAGAGTAAAACAGGAGTCATTTTCTCATCCAACCAGCAGGAGGTGCCACCACATTTAAGACAGTACTGTTGTCTTCACTGTAACTTTTACCACTAATATCTACATGGAAGACATAAACAGGTGATAAAAGGTGTCCCAAAATCTGAGAATTGTCCTAAAATCCTAGGAATGTCCTAAAATACTAGAAACATCCTAAAATATATTGTAAAATATATTGTAAAATCCTGTCATTTTGCAAAAAGTGGCCCCGAAGCAAAGCAAGTGAAGTATTCCTGGCTTAAAGAATAACTTTAATTTTAATTTCATCTATCCAAATTCAGAGTATAGTGTGACATATAGAGTCAAATAAGCTGGAGAATATCGTGTTTGTTTTTTATAATGTTCATAAATGGGGTTTAAATATGTATGCAGGGAAATGCACAAAAATGGCAAAAAAAAAATTGTTACCAAGGTGGTTTGAGGTCAGGATTTCCAAAGTTTCCCTGTTGATCCAGCACCATCCCCACTGAAACATCCTTAAACAAAGACTTAAACTGGAATTGGGCCAACACTTAAAGTAATAGGTGACACTGAATAGTTTCCATTGCACTCTGTGGTGGTCTACATCGAGCTGGCAGCATTCATTTCCCTCTACAGTAGGTGTCACCAGGACCACATTTTTCCATGATAACACACATACAAACACACACGGACTAACAAGGTGAAAACAATACCAGCAGTCGCGACGTTGTTGCGGCTGGTAAAAATTATTTACCCATAATATTCCCCTGGTATGCATCAGTGGGCGGCAGACTGACAGTAGTTTGGCCAGCAGCACTTTGACAGTAAATCATTTCTCTCAGCACTGTATGGACCACATAACTTCTATATATGCGTCAGTGTTCATACTGTAGAGGTAATGGCGCGTATATTTCTCCATAGTGGTCATACACAGGTGGCAGATACAATATAGGTGTGTAAATATCGGTTCTTTAAGTCAGGATGTAAGATGTGCATGCAGTCACATAATGTTTTTATTTATTTACTTTTTTTTACATTCAGTTGTAAATCCTTCTTTCATAACATATAACTTCGACACTCTCATGTGAAGGAAATTAGTAAACTGGAAAAAAAAAGCTAGGAAGAAAATGTCCAAA
>NW_024625098.1:0-1173 GCF_008729295.1 Plectropomus leopardus
TGCTATAACCACAATGGAGCTCAAAATAATGACACCTTAAAATGACATGTATATATGTCTGTATTTTCTTTCTTTCTATTGCCCGCTTATTTAATTTCTGCACATATATAGTTTTGGTTTTGTTTTTTTTGCCTGTTTTTCTATTGTCTTTTGTCCTTTTACTATTTGCATCGTGGGCATGGAGAGAAATACAATTTCAATTCCTGTATGTCTAACAAACATGTCAGAACTGACAATAAAGATGACTTTGACTTTGAATGTAGTGCTCACACATCCCTGTGTTTTCACACACTGACCAGCAGAGGGCATTCAGAGGCAATAGCTGCTGCTGACAGTCTGAGTTAGGTGCAGCAATAGCAGGAGATCCTGTATTGTAAGTGTGATGGATTTGTTTGGCAGCTCTATGTTAAAAGTGTCCTCAAAAAATTCCTGTAATTTGATTTCAGTTGCCTTCATTTTGAGTGGGTCAAATGTTTGGCACAGAAACTGCAAAGCAATCATTTATTGATTCGTCCCACTCAGAAATCTCACTATCCTAAAATCTATCAGCATATATTTACAGTAGATCCAGTAAACGTTTCATCTGGGAATCTCACCCTGAACAACCCTCTGAGTGAAGGCAGAGATGTATCAACAGACACCAGCTGGTTGTAACACACCCACAAAAAATGACAGGCATGCACCAAGCAAACGGGAAATACCAGCTACGCACAGGGACAAATACACCCGCAGTGCTATCAGAAAACATCTGATCTGAATGAGGCTTTTGTCTGACATCGACACATGAAATGACTGTCAAACAGTAATGCAGTGAGGAGAAGCTACATTACTGCCTGGTTTAACACTAAAAGAATAAACATGGGCTTTTAAGAGGCAGTCAAGAAACTTAAAATTTTCATGTCAGGTTTCCATGAGCTGTCTGACAACCCCTTACACATTAGGCCCCTAAGCATTCCTATTCAGTCTATACAAAAGCTGTGTGATTACAAAAAACTGACTTAAATGAAGATGGTGTGTGTGTGTTTGAGATGTATGAAAATACTTGTGTCTCTCGTTCACACCTTATAGGGAACGTCCAGTGATTAAACGTTTGTACAAACTGGTTATGTTGGAAAAGGGGTTGGGCCTCTGCATACCACACAGTCATGGATTAATCACTCTCATATGTCAAAT
>NW_024625099.1:0-3022 GCF_008729295.1 Plectropomus leopardus
AAAAGTTACAAAAATAAGAAGGTTTCCTTACAAAGGCAGAAAAAAAATTCTGTAATTTTTTAAAAATACATAATTGTAAATACAGAGTTTTGGACATTTTTTCCTATTTTATAAAAAAAAAAAAAATCCAAAGCGACTGATTCTTTGCAGTTTGTGGAACAGTTTTGCTCATTACCCTTTTTTCCATGTTTTCAAAAGAAATCAAATCAATTTGTTCAGATTTTAAAGGTTTCAGTACTTGTGAAGGTGTCTGAACACAACAGCACAAGGGAAGTGATGTTAAGGTTTTCACTAGGCTACGTATTGATGGAAACTATTGTAACACCAATAATAAGACTTCACTTCAGTCAGGACCGTTCGTTTGAAGGTACCATGGGGGGGCATGTTCGGCCACGATGCCCCCACGTCTCCATGGCTACAGCCTTTTACTGCAGTAAATAAATAAATAGTGTTTACATCCGTTTTCAGAACATAAAACAAGACGATTTTTATTCACAACATGATTTTATAGAGCTTATTCTTAACACGCAGTGAGAGGGGATTCCATGGGGACGATTCAATTTCCGGGTGACACGTTATTACAATGTGGCGTTCCCACTGGCACGAGATAAAATGTGACAGTATGAAAAACATACGCTTCTGCAATATGCTCCTTCATATGGAAAACAGGGCGAGTATGCATAATTCAACACTGAAACACTGGATCACTATTGCTGTATGAGCTCATTATTGGGATTTTTAAAGTAACAGAAGACATGATCGGAGGGATCTTCAGCACAAAGACATCGAGAGTCCACTGAGTGACGCCTGACGGGCTTTTCCACGTGTCAGCGCATCATATCCAACATTTTAACATCCAACACGGCCCAAATCACATTCTGTAAATCAAAGAATCACTTTTTTTTGTATCTATACAATGCAGATGCATATTTACACCACAGTAGTTACATTTTCAAAATTATCTTGCACAAGAACTGATGTAAACTTTACATTGTGAGGCGGGGAGAGCCCGTCTACAAAGTTTGTCAACACGTCCGCACAAATCTTCCCCTCGCCACGAGTCGTCATCACCTCATAGTTTATGGATGACTTCTGTGCCAAGTCCCTTCCTCTTCCAGCGTCATATTTCCCTCATTCGTCCAATTTAGTTGACATTCAGGGAAATAAGCTGAGAGTATTGAGTGCATAGAGAGCAGTCTGTCAGGCCTGGAGCAGTTACACAGACAGGATGACGGATTCCAAATGACTGAGAAATATAACTCCCATAATTATGCGGAAAGGCAGATTCAAACTTATTTTGCAGATTTAAACTCTGGAGTTAAAGCAGCTTCCAACTGAAATTTAAAGAAACAGTTTGACACTTTGGAAAATACGCTGATTTGCTTTTAGGGCTGCACAGCTACGTCCAAAATGATCATCACGATTGTTTTGATTTCTATTAAGATCATGATAACGCCTCGTGATTATTCATTGTCTTCAGGGACAAAATAGTTTATATTTATTTATATTTATTTCGCTGTTACATTTAACCCCTCGAAACCTGAGCATACTGACTTGATTTTTCTTTCCAAAAACATGGGAAGAAGGCAATGAATGAAGAAAGAAGAAATTATCCTAAAAATTAGCAAGAAATTATTGAAAAGTACAACAAAATTACTTGAAAATTCGTAAAAAAAGAAAGAAGAAAATACCCAGAAAATTTGCTTAAAAACACAATAATTTTGTAACATAATTTTACATATGTAATTTTGATCGTTTTTAGCTTTTAGCTTTTTAAAATTAATTTTCTAAATCTACTAATTTTTTGCACTTTGTGAAACATTTAATACCCAGTTGCTTATTGCCTTTTTTCCATGTTTTTTCAAAAATATCACTTCAGGTTTCAAAGAGTTAAATAAACAGAGCAGTGCTTTCACTTTTACCTCGTGCTTTATTCCTGCTTATAACTAATCTTTGCATCAAATCAGACTTCAAATTCCTTGAATTCGGTGCATCTCATATGCACACGTAGCTATGAGGCTAATATCAATCTTTTCATTTTACTCTCTGCAAGAAAGCAAATAAGAAATTTCTCAAAATGTCAAACCTTTTCTTCAAAAAAGCACCTAAAACAAAAGGTCAGACCTTTTTTCTGCCACTCCTCCTTCTGCTCCTGTGTCTTTTGAACAATCTGCTTCTACTTTGAGGTTTATTTGTGAGCGAGGCGGCAAAAAAATCCAAGAATAATTTACAACAAACCGAAAAAAATCTACAGCAGTGTCATAATAATTATAAATCGACAGAGTTGCATAGAAAGACTGACCACCACTGAGAGGGACAACGAAGCAATAAATATTAAATACGAAATAAATACAAACTGTGCTGCGTAATTAAAAACGTGACTGTGACTGATATGACATATTTATGCCTACAGACAGCCCCAAAACAAACACTTTAAGCATTAAAGCAGATAAAAAGTCCATTACATTTACCTTTAGAGTACCGTTTTTCCTTTAATTGACTATGTTTTATTTGACACAAGTGGTCGGGGAAAATTCCTCCTCTGACACGTGGAGCTTTTGTCAAAAGAAATCCCCCTCTGTGTCCCTGCGCAACGATTTCGATCGCTCTCTGTTGTATTACACGGACTGACATTTCAATTGTTTTCCACTTGATCAGAGGATAAATTAATTTGACATTTGAGCTGACAGGCAGTTTGCTCGCCGTCAGGCCACCCTCGCCGCTTCATTTTTCAGAGGAAACGCGCCGGTTCTCCACCTTGTGAAGTGCCGAGATCAGAGCAATAAACCTTTCCTTATCCCCGACAACGATCCCTCTGGAGCCATTTGTAAAAGCTCGGATCAAACGGCTCAAATGTTACAGCGATGCTTCAAAATCCACAACATACAGAGCTGACGTGTGACAGTAAACATCTCATCAAACCTTAAAAGAGTTCACCTGGTGCATCACACATACTGTGTAATGCCAACCCCCAAAATAATATTAGAATCAAATCATGTTTGACAACTGAGCAGATTGGCTT
>NW_024625100.1:0-1309 GCF_008729295.1 Plectropomus leopardus
TAGTACAGTATGTTAGCTTCTCATTAGCAGTGACAGACAGCAATGGTGTGTGTATGTATTTTTGTAAACTCTCATTGCAGCATGTGGCTTCATTAGCAGTTCTTGTGTTCGGCTGCGAAACACATCCTGCTAGCAAGATGTGTTGACTGTGGCTCTTTGAGGTTACCACCTGTTCGCTTGCTCGGCCTCGTGTTCTCATGGAAACCAATATGGTGAAGAGCCGGGCCAATCAAACACACAATGGCCTCTTTGTTTTTCCACTTGTGTGTATGTGTGTCTCCACGCTGCGATATGTCCATCTCATGCTCACTTGTTTTTGACCTCTATATTGGCTCAATCACGCAGTGCACTCGCCTCATTTTTCCTCCCTGCGCTCACCTGTAAGATTCAGTCAAAGCTATTAAAGTTTGACGTGCAGTCTGCCACTTGAGGCTGTTCAAAGCAAGCCTGCTGCATTAGACTAGACTTCAAATGGCAGATGACTCAAATGTTCCTGATCTATGTATTCCACAGAGGTATTTATAGCTTCAATAGATCGCAGAGGAGTGGAGGCACTAGCTTTTTTCCCCTCTTTCTCTGTCTCTCTCTGTAAACTGTAACTGTTTCTCAGTGTTTTTTCTTTTGCATTTTCACAGTATGTTTGATCAATCAGCTTGTTTTTTCCCTTCCCCTTTTTGTCTTCCTTTCTCCTTTTTTCTCCACAGTAAGGGCTGTCTATCACTTTTTTTGTCAGTCAACATTTATAAACTGATAAGACAAACTCACCTCAAGGTCCACCTCGAGGTTTTGTTTTTTTAAAAGTTGGAAAAAGGTGTAGGTGAATCAGTTGTAGGTGCAACTGTTGTAGTTACTGCAGTCGTCTGTGTTTGTGTTGTGGGTGCAACTGTTGTAGGTGCTGCTGTCGTTGGTGCTTGTGTCATAGGTGCAGCAGTTGAAGGTTTTATTTTGCTCTCCTATTTTATTCGGCATGTTCGAAATAAAGATCTAACTACCACTTAGTAGCTGTTCTGGAGCTTTCGATTACAACCAGACTTGTATTTTCTCAGTTTTCATGGATTTGCACAAATGACCTTTGTTCCTACCTTCTAGTGCGACCAGTCTGAACTGTTCAAATTCAAGTTCAGGTTTTTTGAATTATAATTGTAAAAGGCAAAAATAATTGACATCAGAAAATTGATAATACACCAGAAAGAACATTTTTATGAGTTTTCTTCTGTTTTACTTTGCCTTTTTTCTTTTGTTTTTATTCTGGTATGGCCTTTGTTTTTATTGATTTTATGTTTTATTGTTTGTTTGTTTATTTTAATCT
>NW_024625101.1:0-1150 GCF_008729295.1 Plectropomus leopardus
TTTTTTTTTGCATTGGATACTTCTACTTTTAATACTTTATGACCTTCTTAGTCAACTTCAACTTTAGTTACTTTCACTTAAGTAAGATTTGCAATGCAGGACTTAAACTTGTAACAGAGAATTTTCACAGTGTGGTATTAGTACTTTTACTTAACAACAAATCTAAATACTTCTTCCACCTCTGGTATTGCTACAGACTTTGTATGGTATTGGCAGATAATACTTTACAATAACAAAAGCGGAACAAAACATGAGTTTTAATATATTCAGCAATAAACACAGAGTCATACATATCAACCACAAACACTGAAGCAATCACAGTGTTGATTTAAAAGTGCATCATCATGCCCTCAAACGCAGCCTGAACTTCCTTCTAAATAACAGTGATAATGTAAGATCCTCTTCATATCCACTGCAGGCTAATTTCTCTAAATAATGAAGTGTTTTTTATTATTTAATCCATAGCATTTAAACAGCAAAAGAGATATATAAATTTAAATTTAATATAAGAAACCAAAATCCTCTGAATATTTCAGTGTTACAGACACATTTTGGTCAGTACTAAAAACTATTGCCCTAGAAGTGAGATGTGCATACTGTGAGCTTTGTCTCTCTGTGTCCAGGTCCTGTGAGACTCGAAAGGGATGTCAACATTTTACTGGTTGGCAGTGGAGATCCACGACATATTTTGAAGACCATTTCTAGTTTGCGGGACGAAGAAAACCTCCACGTGAGCGTCTTAGACTCTTAAACCCTATTGTGACCCACTGAGAATAAGCTGATATACTGTACTGTGAGCTGCAAACTTCTTCTCTCCTGCAGGTGTGGGTGATAGAAAACAGCATGGAGTTGGTGGCTAGACAGCTGTTGTTTATCTACTTGGCTCTGATACCAAAGGAAAGCTTGGGGAATAATGGTGGGTGTGATTTTGTTAGATTTTGTATGATTATTAACTTTACAAATGTTCAGTCAAAAGGATACGAGTCCTTAACACTGAAGTTATTTCGCCATGATTTTGATTTTCAGAGAAGACAGAGGTTTTTCTGGAGGTTTTTGGGAACGCTGAGATCCGCAGTCAGACAGAAGAGACACTGAAACGTGCAGCATCGCAGCTCTCTTTGTCTGTTACTGAAACACTGGAGACAGCCAC
>NW_024625102.1:0-5035 GCF_008729295.1 Plectropomus leopardus
AGTTGCTCACTGTTTTCTTAATTTCTTGAAATAAATCAGGTGTATGAGTATGTGTGACTATCATGATAACAGGAGAGAAGCTCAAGCTTCCATAAACAGCACTTATGTCCCAAAGTCTTTCTCATAAACACAGAAAATCAAATGCAGAAGTGAATTTGGGAAAGCCTAACTAGTCACCATACCAATTAATGTGTGTCACTGCAGTGTGGGCAGCTCCTGCAGGTAAACGGTGTTAGCTTCCGTCCATGCTGCTGTGGTGCTCCCGTTCATCCGCCGGCGGGTGTCCGAATTCGCGTCACCCTCCGAACTTTTCCCGGTGGATAAACGTGGAGCTCCAGGCAGCCCGGAGGGCGGCTAACCTTAATGCTAACGCCGGCGTTACCTGTGTGCGTCGGTCCGCTCAGTGATGCTTTCTGTTGACATGAAGTTGACTTCCTGCTACCGCGTTAAGCTAACGTTACAAAAACACTGTAGAGTTTCCGTTTTTTTCAGAGTGAAATAACCCCAAACTTTGGACACTTTTCGTCATTTTCTCTAGCCTTTATCTTCTCTTTACCACGCTGTATTTTCTCCCACTTCTGTCATTTTGTAAACCGCGCCATCAAATCACTTCCCCTATCGATGTACTGACGCGTCCTCCTTACGTCACTTGTCACGCCCGAGAGGTGCCTGCTGTATCCAGGTTTTCTTATACATCCATGGTTGCGTCACTGTAGTTATCATCCGTGCAAAACACAGAGTGCTGCATATAGTCAGTTTTTTGTTTTTGCTTTGATGTGATTTTATTGAAAATGTACAGGACAATTATGGCAACAATCAGATATATTATGTACAGAAAAGTGCAAAGAATTCCAAATCTAACAATACACATGTAAACATCTTACAGCAGGAGGAAGTGCTTTTGACTGTAAATTTTGAATGGAAATTTATACCTAATGTTAAAAGAAATAATAACAAAATGAACAACAACATACAAGGGGAAATACACATTAATCTCAATGATCTGATATAGTAGGGGAATGCTTTAGTATCTCATATGATTTTTGTGCTTTTAGTCCTTTTATCAGCTTTAAATACTTTATGCACAGTTAAAATTAATTTAACAAAAATATAATTAGGGGCATTCAGGATTCTGTTGTTATGTATGATTTTCTTTTTGTAAGACATAGAATTTTATTGATATATGCAGCATTCACCTTTCTTTGTTTTTCAAGTGAAAATGTAATATTATCTAGAGAGATAGAAGCTGGAATTGATGAGGATATTTTATTTTGTCCATTTGCAAATGTCAAGCCAAAAAGTACCCAATGTCTCACATTACATGAGAAAAAATATATGGACTGTGGTTTTTAATGTAATTTTAAAAAATAAATAAATGAAAAAAATCATCGCTTAATATCATCAATACTGTAAAAACTAGCTCAATTCACCCCACGCTACATTATTTGTGTAAACTATTGTTACCTCCCACCAGTGCTGGTGTAGCCTTTCAAGTGTCGAACTAGAAGGCGAGTTTATGATGGTGTTTTGATAATGGAAAATATTCATTATATTTAATGCATAATGTTCCTGTGTGTGTAGGAAGGTGGGTGTGTGGGTGGCTGAGATATCATCTCACATCTCCTTGACAGACAAACACTAGACCCTGGATGTCTATTCAGATGGAGAGAAGCAGGTTCCCTCTCATAACATTTGTTTTGGTGACTCACTTTGGGATACACTGAAGGGGGCCGCTCTCCTACCAGTTACACATGCTGGCATGTAAAATGAAACTGTGGAGCACTACATTAGCTTCTCATGGGGGCCACGCATGGAGTTAGAGGAGGATATTCTGATCAGAGGCAATCATCAGGAATGGAAACTTCATCAGGTTGTAGTGAATTAAGTTTTGGCATGAATCGGCTGGGGAATTTATGATATGATTACTTCAAGAGAGAGCGCAAAACCTCTGCTTTTTATCCCTCTCTGCAGGATTAGCACTTGCCTCTAGGAAGTGAGAGTTTGGCAGGAACGACCTCCCATTCTGATATACTGGAGGCCACTGATTTGTTGAATTTTTTAGGGTGAGGGTTGTCTTAGAAACATATTTCTCTATGGGCCTGACCTGAGAGTGCAGCTTGACCTGTAACAGGGATTGAAAGCCAGCATGTCTCAGCCGCTGCTGCTTCAATTTTGACCATTCTTTTTAAAAATCTGTCTTATGTGAGTCCATCTTTACAGAAAGCAAAGAATCACTGAAGTGGTGGGACTTGCATGTGTTTTGCATGTGTCTCTGTAGAGAAGTGATGTATTTAGGAAAACAGACCAGTTGATTCTGTCCTTGGAGCCAGGAGTTAAGGTTCTTGCTCCTTTATGGAAAGTTTTGCATAGGTCTAGTAAGTTTTGGTGGCTTTATTTAGGACACTTGTGCTAGTAAGTTGTCCCTCACATTTGCAAAATTTTATGAGTCAGAATCTGTATAAAAAGATGTAAAATGTCCCTATATTTGATAATAAGATTTTGATAACAGGACAGTAGATCAAAAGCAAAGAGAAAGAGCTACATCGCACTCATGCTGCTCATAGAAATAGCAGTCACCGCAGAATTAGAAGGAAGATAAGATGTTGGTGGTGATAATGTTGGTGTCTGGGTAGCGGGAGTTACAGCACTAGCAACTTAAAAGGACAACCAAAAGAAAAACTGGCTCTGGAATAACATCTCCACCAAACTTCAGATGACTGGTGGCCTGAACCAAATCACAGCCGTGATGATATACAGTTGAACAGCACTCCCTCTCGTCTGAGATTACTTAACTGCATGAATCAATAACTGTGTAATTTGCATATACAATAGTTATTTTTTAACATTTTGAGTGCCCCAGGGATGATGTTTTTCTGTGGGCCAACCCAGAAGCTAACATCACCGTGGTTCCATCGTCAAAAAGCCTATGGGATTTTTCCATTGGATTTCAGATCATTGCAGAAAATAAGCTCTGTAGAAAACAAACATTTATGATACTCACACATTTTGTTCAGCATAAAATCTTCACAAATGAATACCACTTTCAGGATTTTTGAAGCCTAAAGTAAAAAGCCAACGCCAACGCTATGAGGCTGTGAAGCCATGTTCAGCACTTATCAATTTGATGACGTTTCTTTAGCCACTTGTTAGCAGCCATCGTTTTTAAGCCAGAGAAAAGCATAAAGAGAAAAGAGTAGGGTATTTACTGATGTATTTTATGTTGTAGAACAAAACGTAAAAGTCTCTTATGCTAATTAATTTATGGGATTTAGGACTCATTACTGGGGTTCTTCATTTGTGCCAGTCACTGTGTCTGTGCTGTAGTCTACCATTACTGCTCAGTTTTGCTCTTTGTATTGCTGATGACCCATTGCTTCATCTATTTTTCTCTCTGTGAAAGTAGTGATAACACACTGCTGGCCTTTGCTTCTGTTTGCCTAAGTGAGGCTCTGATAACTGGCTGTGCACAGTTGGAGTAAGACCAAAAAAAGTGAGACAAAAAAGGAAAGAGAAAGAAAGCTGCCAAGATTAAAGGGAAAAAAATCAGCTGCACAGTCATCAGTGCTTCCCATGAATCAACTGGGAAAATCAAACTCTGTCTTTTGCCCTTTGTACCCCACAGGGATTCCCTGTCTCTAACTCATGGCTTATTTTCATTCTTTACCAGTGAGTCTTTATCACTGAGCTTCCACATGGAGACACCACAGTCCCTCTCTCATTGGCTCACGCTGCTGTCCGTCATGTCACTGTGTCTAATCAGAGGGTTGAAGCTGAGGATCTTTGTGTCCTTTGTGTGCTGTATGTGTTTCACCAAGGGGAGGTAAGACTTCTGGTACAGCAGCAACACCATCCCTGCGGGGCCCCTCCCCCTTTACTGATGTCTCCATGCATGTTCCAGCCTCCCCCACAGGAAGTGCCGCGTTCCCACCGTTCGGGGATAATAGGGGAGCAAGCAGCAAGCAGAGCAATGCCACATGAGCACATTCTCTCTGCCAGAGTGGAGGGAAAGCAAAGCACTGCAGGAATGTTGTGTCATTGTATTAGAGATGAAGAGGAGTGTATGTGTGTGTGTGTGCCGCTGCCTTTGTGTCTCTCATCTCTCTCAGCTCCTATTAACCAATATGGCAACAGTATATCTGCTGATGTTGCCAGGACATTGGAGGATTTTTATTAGGCCCTTGTGAAATTAAGTTTGTCTCAGATGCGTGCACCGCTATAACAATTATTTGCCGGCTCATTACTCTTAAAGGGACAGTTTGGTCTTATATTATCCTGTACACCACGTACCCTGCGTGGATATAAACAGAGATTAAAGCTTAACCAAGATTAGCTTAATTGCTGGATGTTGGTGGGACAAGTAAATGAGAATACCCACTCCACTGCTATTCGATTTAATACCATACTGTCAACCCATTAGGCTAGTGTGAGCATTTTTCCCTGTTTGTTCTGATGACATTATTTTTGGAGCTGTTTTTCCCTTGATGGCTGTGGATATATGTAAACAGGAAGCTGGAGCAGATGATTGAAAAGCCAACTTTTCCTCTTTAAGGGTCCCCATGCACATTTTCAGGTTTACTTCTAATTTTCATTTCGGGTTTCTACAATAACATGTTTCCATGCTTTAATGTTCAAAAAACATAGATTTTTTCCCACACTGCCTGCCTGAGTACACCTGTCTTCACCCTCTGTCTGAGACGCTCTGTTTTATCACCTGTCTCTGTAAGTGAAATTAGTGTAACAGCACTGTAGCAGCACTTTTTAAAAATCTTTATAGATAGATCTCTTTTCATTTGAATTGCACTGCTAAGCAACAGCTTGAGTCTTTACTTACTGTCAGCTGATGTTATTCACATACGCTTCAAAACATACCAGCAGAAATTACAAAAGGACCTATTTTGTTCTATGTTTCAAGTTTAACATTGTATATATATTATGGTCATGGTTTCTGAATTCAGACTGTGTGCATGTCCCTGTGGATTGAGCATTTTGGTCCTTTCAGTTTCTATAGCCCCTTTACTTACTTTATATTAACACC
>NW_024625103.1:0-10454 GCF_008729295.1 Plectropomus leopardus
ACAGGTACACCAGCTGACTCACCTGCTGACAGGTACACCTGCTGACACACCTGCTGACAGGTACACCTGCTGACTCACCTGCCAACACACACCGGCCGACTCACCTGCTGACTCACCTGCTGACAGGTACACCTGCTGACACACCTGCTGACACACCTGCTGACAGGTACACCTGCTGACACACCCCCTAACACACTTGCTGACTCACCTGCTGAGACACCTGCTGACAGGTACACCTGCTGACACACCCCCTAACACACCTGCTGACTCACCTGCTGACATACCTTCTGACAGTGTGTGTGTGTGTGTGCGTGTTTGTGTGCGCAGGTGGATGCAGACCGGGATCAGCAGCTGGTTTTTGCTGATCTGGATTCAGCCGTCAGAGACAAGCTGCCTGTGAGGGATCTATCAGGTATTGATTGATGATTGATGATGTATTGATCAGATGCTGATACACACTCAGTGCTTCATGCTGTTTTTCCGTCATCAATAATCTCAGTCTGGGGGCGTCGGTGGCTCAGTGGGTGAAGTGGGTCGCAGGCTCGACTCCGGTCTCGGCCCTTTGCTGCATGTCGTCCCCTCTCTCTCCCCCTTTCAAACTCACTCTCTGTCTTATCCAAAAAAGCCCCAAAAACATCCACTAATAAAAATAATCTCAGTCTGCTCTCTGATATAATCAATCATTTGTACTGATTGATGATGTGTTGATCAGCTGCTGGAACTCGTTGGTGTTTGTCTCTATAATCCATCTGATTCAAAAGTTTTTCTGTTGTTTTTCATCATCAATAATCTCAGTCTGTTCTCTGATATAATCAATCATCCATATTGATTTATCGGTTTCTTTCTCCGTCTTCAGATCCTGCTGATTTCCCAGAATGCAGCAGTGCTGTGCGCTCTCACATCAGATCAGATCAATCAATCAATATCAGTTGATTAACATTGTGAACCAATCAGTGATCAGTATTAGCTGCCTCTCAGCTGGGCGCTCATATCTGACACGTGTGTTTCCTGTCACATGTGACGTCCTGACACGCTAACGGCGCTCACACATGTGAGTGACACGTGTCGACTGACGAGGAGAAAACGTTTTAGATTTGGGAGAAAAATGTAATCGTTGTTGGTCGATTTGACTTCAGATCGTCTTGTTGTGAAATCTCAGATGATGTTTTAATGTAGAGGTTGAATCAAAAGTTATTAATGAAGTGACACAGTAATGTTATATTCATGTTTTAATATGTAATAATGTCATATTTATGTTTTTAATATGTAATAAAGTGATTTTAAAAGTGGTTTTAATGTAACTTTGTTTCTGAAAATGTTTCATTTTGTTTCTTTTAATATAAATATTTCATTGTAGTTGTGAATTATTAAACGTTCACAGTTTGATTCTGGATCTGAACCTTCAGAATGATTTATTATTGGCTGTATGTTTGTTTGTTTGTTTGTTTTTTGTTTGTTTGTTATTGCTGCTCTACTACAATAATATCAAACACACACGTATATCTGAGCACAGAATTCACTTTTCAAAATCAGGATTTAAAAATATTATACATTAATATGATTTTCTACTTTCATTAAGTTTATTTTTAACCAACATCAGTCCTAATCAGAAATATCAGATATCAGTAAATTTTCAAAATTTTAACCCTGTAAATGCCAGGTTTTTGTCACGATGACACTATGTTTGTAGATGAAAACAATATATATACAATTTTATCCTCCTCCTCAGTGTGTGAGTGTAGCTGCTGACAGTCTGGGATATGTCAGTGTGTGAGTGTAGCTGCTGACAGTCTGGGATATGTCAGTGTGTGAGTGTAGCTGCTGACAGTCTGGGATATGTCAGTGTGTGAGTGTAGCTGCTGACAGTCTGGGATATGTCAGTGATCAGCAGCTACATTGACTGTGACAGGTCACCTAGTGGAAATAGCATGTATTTCCTCCATATGCCAAATATGGTCAAAATGACCTCATCAGGTGGAAAATAGTCAAAATGACAAATTCAGAGTCAAAAGCCCAGAATGACACCCAGAAATAATACAAGTCCTGTTTTTCTGCTCTGATGGCTGTGGGATCAAAAATGTCAGTTTGAATGGGTTTCAATGGAGCATTTTTGGACCTGAACAGTCTGAATGTAACTATTTAGTTTCCACAGTGTATTTTAGACTTATTGTAGGAGCTGAGCTGCAAATTCACTGATTACACTCAAATACACAATCTGGACTACATTTAGGACACATGCATCAACACACACACAGTTATCACAACAGGAAGGATGTCCCTAAAGGGTTAATTTTCAGAGTATTTTTAACATCTGGGGTCTGATGGTCTTAAAGATGGACTCATTAAAAGTTGTCCCAGTTGGACGCCTGTCCCCTGTCCCTCTGCCACTTTGGACTCTGTCATCACTGTTATTTAAAGACTGAAGGACACAGAGAGCATTCTGGGTAATCACTGTCTTATCACAGCAGGAATTTTAATGACGCCCACTGAGACGGTCCACAGGGACAACGCCTCCAGAGACACCCAGGGACAGGACAGAAATAGAGACCGAAGAGACAGGGACAGAGAGACAGACAGAGAAGCTGCTTTGTTTCAACATATTAACAGAGTTCACACACACACACACACACACACACACACACACACACACACACACACACACACACACACAAACTTAGGCCTGATCAATTTATAGAGTATTTATTGATTTGGTGTCTGTCGAACACATTTTAACCCTTTGTAGTCTTGTGTCGATGATTCATATTTGTAGTTTTTAGATCTTTAATGTTTTTGTTGGTGTTTATTCGTCAACGAGCTCTGAGACATCTTTTCTCCTGCTGCAGACCAAGACCTGCTGCAGACCAAAACCTGCTGCAGACCAAAACCTGCTGCAGACCAAAACCTGCTGCAGACCAAAACCTGTAGGAACCAGAACACCTGCAGATCCCTGACAGACTCTATTAATTCTAATGATGTGGGTTTTATTCTGCTGACTCTGATCAACTGATTCTGTCGCTGTCTGTCTTTGTCTGTCTATCTGTCTGTCTCAAAGTGTCTGTCACATCACACACAAACGTCCATCACGTTCCAGTTTCTGTTTGCTAGTTCAGAGCCTTGAGAGACTCGGTTCCAGTTAGGACTCAAGTCTGGAGTCACAGTGGTCCATCTTCCAGGTCACTGATGAGGGGACTGGTTTTTCTGTGTCTTTTGGGGACAGTATGTTTTTGAAATGTTACTCTGGGGACATTTGGCAGTCCTTTAGCTCAGCAGTGCCGAAGGTCAGGACTCCACCTGCAGAGTCTCTGGTTGAGTCTTATCGTCCGTCTCTTATCGTCTCTCTGAGTGTTTCTATTCCAGTTTTCTTCCATCTTTGGTCGCCCCGCTGTGTCTCTCTCTGTCTCTCTCTGTCTCTCTGTCTATGTGTCTCCGTCTGGTTATTCTGTCCCGCCTCCAGCTGCTATAAAATGCCGCCGTCTCTGTCCGTCCTCTCCGCAGCATGGCTCCGAAAAAAGTGGAACCGAAGAAGCCGGAGGTGAAGAAGGTGGAGGCGAAGAAGGAGGAGCCTCCGCCGCCGCCCAAACCCGCCGAACCAGAGCCGAAGCCGCCGGAGGTGGACCTGAAGAGCATCGTGGTCGAGTTTACCGCCGACCAGATCGAGGAGTTCAGAGACGCCTTCACGCTGTTCGACGAGACGCCGGCGGGCGAGATGAAGATCACCTACGCTCAGTGCGGAGACGTGATGCGAGCGCTCGGACACAACCCCACCAACGAGGACGTGCTGAAGCTGCTCGGCCGGCCGAAGGCGGAGGAGATGCACGCCAAGCTGCTGGACTTCGACAGCTTCCTGCCGATGCTGCAGCACGTGGCGCGCTCCAAGGAGCAGGGCACCTTCGAGGACTTCGTGGAGGGACTGCGCGTCTTCGACAAGGAGGGCAACGGCACCGTGATGGGGGCGGAGCTCCGCCACGTCCTGTCCACGCTGGGCGAGAAGATGACGGAGCACGAGGTGGACAGGCTGATGGTGGGACAGGAGGACGCCAACGGACACATCAACTACACCGAGTTTGTCAAACACATCCTGGCCGGGTAGAACCAAAGGACAGGTCCTCTGTCGGGTTGATGGACTGCCCCTGTCTGTCCCCAACTGTCCCTGACTCTCCCTGTATATCCCTGATGGACTGAGACTCTGTTCTGCCTGTCACTGACAGACCGATGGACTGTCTTTCTCCAAGTGTCCCTGACTGTCCCTTTCTGTCCTTGACGGACTGAGATTCTGTCTGTCTCTGACAGACTGATGGACTCTCTCTGTCCCTGACTGTCCTCAACTGTCCCTGATGGACTGAAGTTCTATGTCCCTGCTGTGTTCCTCCTTTTTGTGTGTAATAAAAGCTCTCAGTCCGTCTCACTGTGTCTCAGTTGTTGGACAGTGATGTTGTCTCTGTGTATTTCAGGCTGCGTGGAGGACGTGTGTCCTCAGAGGTGGACGGACGTTCACATGTCTTTCACAATAACTTCAGTCTTTGAAAAAACTCAGAAACATCAGAATTATAATTTATAGATCCTGTGAAATTTTAAACGGCACTAATGTTTAAAAATAACCTACCAGGAAATACTACTACTACTACTACTACTACTACTACTACTACTACTACTACTACTACTACTTATAATAATAATACTACTAATAATAATAATGTGTGAGGGCCATGTGTGGTCCAGCAGGAGGCGCTCTCAGACGTGTCTTTGGAGCTCCTCTCTGCGTCTCCAGCCGTCACATCAACAAACACTGAACATCTCAGCCAGCAAAGTTTGGTTCTAAAAACGTTCTGAAAATGTAACAATGAAACCAATGCAATGTGGCAAGTTATCTTAAAGTCTTAAAGTTCAGGGAACGTTCTCCATAGACATCAAAACACATTTAAAATATTTTCTTATTGTCATCATATCACATGACATTTTTATTAAAAACAATCTCAGTCCTCAAATATCACGTTCTGAATGTTGCTTTGAAAACGTTCTTCCTTTGTTCTAATGTAACATTGTGGGAACGTTTCATAAAGAACATTCTCTGATCTGTCACCTCTCAACATCACCAAAACATCCTCAGGTGTTTCAGTTCAAACGTTACGTCTTATTTAACCTCACAGAAACATTATCTAAAAACATAAACATCCTTAAAACGTTCTCTGAACGTTACATTGAAACGTTTTCTGTTAAACATTATTTCAACCTGTAGGGAACGTTGGCCAGTGTTGTGGGAATGTTCCCTAACATGATCTGCACAGACTGAATCTCTCACCTGTGACCTTTGACCTCCTGCTGTCTGCTTCCTGTTGGGGGACAGAAATCACACCAAAGAAGAAGAAGAGAGTTTATCGACAGATTTATTGATTTATTGTTTTTCCATCAGCTGTTATTAAAAATCAGACGGACGTCTCAAACGTCTCTGCTGCTCTGAAATCAGACAAACTGACGTTAAAACCACAAACGCTTATTTAACCCTTTCAACCCTGGATCAACATCAGTTCTCTGGTGCTGCGTTTAACCCATTCACAAGCTGTTAACCCTTTAAAACCCGAGAAAATATGTTTCACTTCAGAAAATGATCCACTGAGCAAGAAAAGAAGAAATCAGTGAAAGGTGAGAGCAGAGTGACCCCAAAATGACCTAAAAAGGAGGGGCGTTAGAAAGATATATATATATGACAAATTAGAGAGAAATGTCTAAAACACTTTGTCATAATTGTTTTTATTTTATATTTAAAATTATGTTACAGAGAAAAAAAGAATGAATACATTTGTTAGAAAATCAGCACTTTTTGGGGTCGTTTTCTTGTTTGTTTTTGTTCATTTTCTTCTGTTTTTGCTTCTTTTCAGATTATTTTCTGTTTTCTTGCAGTTTTGGGACCATGTGTTGTTTTTGTTTTTGGCCCGGGTTTCAAAGGGTTAACGTCCGGAGCCCAGAGGGTTCAGACGTCTCGTCTTTGGCTCGTCTGCAGCCGCCAACACCCCCCCCCCCCCCCCCCCCCCCCCCCAAACCTCATAAGTACGGGTAAGTAAAATAGTTGAGGCTTTTTTTTTAAACACTTTTTAAGGTTTTTTAAAAAAATTTTTAGGTCTCTAAAAATTTGTTTGTTAGATATTGTAAAAACGGACCCTTTGATGTCTGACAGCTGAAATCCTGCAGCAGGTTTTGGTTTTGGTAGTTCATGTTTTTTCAGTCAAAATTTTTAAATGTTTAAAATCTGAGTTTGTCGTTTCTTTTTGCTCTAACTTTTTGGGGATTTTGGATTTTCAATTTTTCTAAGAACTTTTGGGGAATTTTAAAGAAAAGCTGAAGCTGCATGTTTACAGTTTTTAAAATCGTAACAACTCGTTTGTTGTTGGTGACGTAGTTGTCAGTGTTGCGTTGCTGTTGTTGTATTTGTGGTTGTATTTATTGTCGTATTTGTTGTCGTATTTGTGGTTGTATTTGTTGTCGTATTTGTGGTTGTATTTGTGGTTGTATTTGTTGTCGTATTTGTGGTTGTATTTGTGGTTGTATTTGTTGTCGTATGTGTTGTCGTATTTGTGGTTGTATTTGTGGTTGTATTTGTTGTTGTATTTGTGGTTGTATTTGTGGTTGTATTTGTTGTTGTATTTGTGGTCGTATTTGTTGTTGTATTTGTGGTCGTATTTGTTGTCGTATTTGTTGTCGTATTTGTGGTTGTATTTGTTGTCGTATTTGTGGTTGTATTTGTGGTTGTATTTGTTGTTGTATTTGTGGTTGTATTTGTTGTTGTATTTGTTGTCGTATTTGTTGTTGTATTTGTGGTTGTATTTGTGGTTGTATTTGTTGTCGTATTTGTGGTTGTATTTGTTGTTGTATTTGTGGTTGTATTTGTTGTCGTATTTGTGGTTGTATTTGTTGTCGTATTTGTGGTTGTATTCGTTGTCGTATTTGTGGTTGTATTTGTTGTCGTATTTGTGGTTGTATTTGTGGTCGTATTTGTTGTTGTATTTGTGGTCGTATTTGTTGTTGTATTTGTTGTCGTATTTGTTGTGTCGTATTTGTGGTTGTATTTGTTGTCGTATTTGTGGTTGTATTTGTGGTTGTATTTGTTGTTGTATTTGTAGTCGTATTTGTTGTCGTATTTGTTGTCGTATTTGTGGTTGTATTTTGTTGTCGTATTTGTGGTTGTATTTGTGGTTGTATTTGTTGTCGTATTTGTGGTTGTATTTGTTGTCGTATTTGTGGTTGTATTTGTGGTTGTATTTGTTGTCGTATTTGTAATCCTGCAGCAGGTTTTGGTTTTGGTAGTTCATGTTTTTTCAGTCAAAATTTTTAAATGTTTAAAATCTGAGTTTGTCGTTTCTTTTTGCTCTAACTTTTTGGGGATTTTGGATTTTCAATTTTTCTAAGAACTTTTGGGGAATTTTAAAGAAAAGCTGAAGCTGCATGTTTACAGTTTTTAAAATCGTAACAACTCGTTTGTTGTTGGTGACGTAGTTGTCAGTGTTGCGTTGCTGTTGTTGTATTTGTGGTTGTATTTATTGTCGTATTTGTTGTCGTATTTGTGGTTGTATTTGTTGTCGTATTTGTGGTTGTATTTGTGGTTGTATTTGTTGTCGTATTTGTGGTTGTATTTGTTGTCGTATTTGTTGTTGTATTTGTGGTTGTATTTGTTGTCGTATTTGTGGTTGTATTTGTTGTCGTATTTGTTGTTGTATTTGTGGTCGTATTTGTTGTTGTATTTGTGGTCATATTTGTGGTTGTGGATGCTGTTCTTGTCTTTGTCATTGTTTTTGTTCTGATTTATTGTTGTTATTTAGTTGTTTCTGTTGTCATTTTTGACTTTTTGTTGTTGATGTGAAGTCCAAAACACTGTAAACTACATTTCCCATGATGCAACAGGTTTCTTCTCTGACTGGAGCTGGTGTTCACAATCAGAAGACGGTCAGCCTCCGTCTCCTCACTCATGATTGGCCGACAGCTGCAGACCCAGCTCCGCTCTGATTGGATGACTCTGTGGCCGTCTGACCACCCTGATTGGCCAGCTGGGCGTAGAGGCGGGACCTGAGGAATCGTGGGTAACAGTCTGCCTCCATCAAGCCGAAAATCTGATCCTGAGCCAGCTGAAAGGAGGCGGGGCCAACACCCAGACGCAGGCTCTGATTGGTCGATTCTCTGACAGATGAGTCCACGTTGACCTGGAGACAGACGGGGGGGGTTAGCATCAGAGGACCAATCAGAGGACAGACAGATAGACAGCTGGACAGAGGGACAGATAGACAAAGGGACAGTGAGACAGACAGATGGACAGGTGGACAGGTAGACAGATGGACAGTGAGACAGGTGGACAGAGAGGTGGACACACAGGTACCTGTCTCTCTGCGTCCGTTGAGATGAACTCATCGTAGATTTTGGCGGCTCTGGCGGCCATCTTGCTGAGGGGGCGTGTCCTCTTGAATCTCTCGACAGCCAACCAGAAGTCGAGGTTCTCCTCGCTGAACTCTGACCTCAGGAAGTGACGGAACACTGCCAGACCATCTGACCAATCAGAAGATAGCAGGGAGACTGTTCAGCCTATAGGTAGCTCCGCCCACAGAGACAGAGCACATTTAAGTCTCGCCCCCTCTGTCCCTAACAGGAAGTGATGTGTCTTACATTGATTGGTCAGCAGAGCCTCCAGACTCTCCGCCCACCGCAGCACCTCCTTCATGGACGGTCTGAAAAACACACACAGCTGACTGGACCCACTGGGCTCCGAACCAGTCCCACCAGTACCACCAGTACCACCAAAGTCACCACTAACATTAGTGTCACCAGTATAACCAGTACCCTACCTGTGGTTCCTCAGGGCTTTCTCCAAACTGTTGCCATGTTTACAGGCACTGGTTCTGCGTCGCCGTAGAAACAGCAAGCGACTCCGAACATCAGTGGCTCTGAGGAGACAGGAAGTCAGAAGAAATAGAAGTACTGACCAACAGGAACTGCTGACCATATTTGGGCAGTATGTGTTCAGAGTGTGTTCAGAGTGTGTTCAGTGTGTGTTCAGTGTGTGTTCAGAGTGTGCTCAGTGTGTGTTCAGAGTGTGTTCAGAATGTGTTCAGTGTGTGTTCAGAGTGTGTTCAGAGTGTGTTCAGTGTGTGTTCAGAGTGTGTTCAGAGTGTGCTCAGTGTGTGTACATACAGGTTCTTGGTTTTCTTCTTCAGTTGAAGGTTTCTGAACTCTGAATCCTGAAAAAAACAAAAACACAGCTAAGATCTGTTTCTATCAAACTCTGCTGATATCTGCTGCCCAACCAGCAGGAAGCGTTCCCACAATGCTGGCTAACGGTTCCTACAGGATGTAGTAGTGTGTGTGTGTGTGTGTGGGGGGGGGGGGGGGATTCACGGATCCATAAAAAAGAAAAGACAATCCAGACTCCGGGAAATGACAGTGATGTGATTGGTTGCTGGATGGTTACAGACAGGGATGTGATTGGTCGGTGGATGGTTACAGACAGGGATGTGATTGGTCGGTGGGTGTGGTACCTTGGAGCCGTTGAGTAGCAGCAGCATGTGGTGCAGAGAACCGCCCTCTTTGGTCAGCTGGTTCCTCAAGGCGCTGATGGAGGGGGGCCCGGGGGCGGGGCCAGTGTCCACGTCGAAGGTGGCATGTCCGGCAAGTCGATGGATGGTGCTGTCAGACAGGAAGCGAGGAGACCGAGGTTCCTGCAGCAGAGAACCCTCAGAGAGCGAGCGGCGCAGAACTAAAGGAACAGAAACAATCAATGATCATCAATGTTCTGAAGAACAGACGGAGAACAGGGTGCTTCATGTTCTCGATGTTTGAGACTGACCTGCAGGTCTAAAGGAGGTCAGCTCCTCCTCCTCCTCCTCCTCGCTGTCCTCCTCTTCCCTCATTAGGAGGTGGGCGGGGCTGAGCAGGAAACCCCGCCCCCCGCCTCCTCCCATGCTCTCTGAGGTTTCGGAGGCACTCTCGCCCTCCCCCTGCTGCCTTTCCTCCTCCACCTCCTGCTGTCTCCTCTTCCTCATGTCCCCCTCTTCCTCGGCTCCTCTCTCCTTCCACACTGGACTCCTGTGGGTGGTGGAGAAGTGGGGAGGTGGGGGTAGGAGCTGCGGTGAGGTGGTGAAGGTCCTGGAAGGAGGTAAGGAAGAGGAGGTGTATGGGGAGAGAGTGGAGAAGGGGGTAGGAGGAATGGAGGACGAGAAGGGAGAGCTAGGAGAGTAAGAAGAGGGGGAGGAGGGTCTGAGGGGGTCACAGAGGGAGGAGGGGGGGAGGAGAGGAGGATCACACGAGGAGTAAGGAGAGGAGGGATGATAGAGGAGGTCAGACTGACTGAGCGAGAGGAGGCCAAAGTCTGAGGGGAGGTCTGAGGGCTGAGGAGGAGGAAAGAGGAGGAGAGGAGGGGGAGGAAGAGGAGGAGAAAGAGGAGGAGAGAAGAGGAGGAGAAGGAGAGGAGGGATGAT
>NW_024625104.1:0-1371 GCF_008729295.1 Plectropomus leopardus
AAGGCGACACAAAAACACAAAAAGATACAAAATTTCCTTAATGTAACAAAAAAAATGCTCAAAAACATACAATCGACCACAAAAGACGTAAAACAACCACAAAGAGACACAAAATCACAACAAAGCAACACAAAACGACCAAAAAGGTACAAAATTTCCTTTTTCAAACACAGTATCAGCTCAAAGAGACACACACTGACCTCAAAGATTTGCTAAATGACTACAAAGAGATGCAAAACCACCACAAAGTGTGTCTGTCTCTTATAAGAGAGGTGCTGGGGCCCAGGGGCCCAGGGGCCTCTTATCTCATAACCCACCCACGAGAAACACAGTGTAGTTTGGTGAAGGAGTGCAGCCTATGAAGCAGGTTATCGACAGGCGATGACCGCCGGCGTACAGACTGATGCTCACTCTTGATTTCTGAAGTGATGACACTCACCTCAGGTGCAGTGCAGCGGACGAGCCTGAGGGAGGTGTCTCAGGGCCAATAAGGAGCATTAGATGAGTCCATCACGGGCCTGTGGATTACAGTAATCCTGTCCTCTGTAGCGCCGGGTTTCACACACTCGTCGCATTCCAGCACAGCTGAAGAGGAAGATGGAGGTCACTGCTCGATGTGCTGCTGTGCTGTTCCTCCTGCTGCTGTCTCAAGGTGAGTCGCTATGCACCTGCAGGAGAAATCAAATCATAATGCACTCTGTCTGCCTTAAAAATCAGGAATATCGTCACTTTTCTGCCTTGTTTTTAGTGTCTTTTTATCTTTAATGTATTATGTTTTTTTCTCTGTTGAGCTTTGTTATGGCTGCACAAATCTTGCAGAAGAACTTGAGATTTTTGTTATGTTTGTTGTCATGTTAGTCCCATCCAAATACCTGCAAACAATTCATGAATTAGTTTGTGTTTTGTTGTAAGTTTATTCTATTTTCTCTTTAGTTTCTTGTGCAAAATGTTGGTTTTAGCTTTCACATTTTCCTCCATCTGCTTCCACGTTTCATGCATCCGTTAATGTGTCACAGCCCTGATCGCTGTTCACTCGCAGGAGGTAAGAGCGCGATTTTAAACCACCTGAGAGAATTTGTGATTTGAACTCTGGATTAACTCGTCCCTCGTGTGTCCTTCAGGAGGAGGAGGTGGAGGCCGTCCAGGAGGAGGAGCTGCAGGAGGAGGACCAGCAGGTGATCGAGACATGGACATCAAACATGGAAGCGTGCACCTGCGACTGCAAGTCTGCTGACTCACCCACGCGGATCCCCACGGTCGTCCCACCTGTACTGTCCACCTCACTGCCACTGCCGCCGCCTCAGGATCAACCAATGACCTGCATGCCAGGTGAGAGTCACATGACAGGGTCACATGACCTGAGCGGAGCTG
>NW_024625105.1:0-1169 GCF_008729295.1 Plectropomus leopardus
GAAACTCTTTTCCTAATTGGCTTCTTTTTGTCAGTCCTATCTGACAACATGAGACTTCAGTGTTCGCTTACACAAGGATGGTGGTCATCTGAATACAGTATGTTCGATCAAAATATAGTACAAAATGATCTCAAACATTCTGAGACAAGTAATTTTTTTTGTTTAACTAAATTCCAAACATTTATAAAGATAGGTCTGTATGCATTTAAAATCTTACATTTGGCATAATTTGGCATATGTTTCTATGTTCATGAGTGAAAAGCTTACATCCTGACAGTGTGGGGACAAAGCTGGAATACTAGACTAATAGACCTAGCTGGACACAGTGTTAAAGATCTCACAAAGAACATAATTATGGTCTTTAAGGTCTGGACAGTCATCCTCAAGCATCACCTTTAACAAGGGAGGGGGGGTTGTAACACAAGATAATAAATAACAAATTAAAACAGATAATTCAACATTTATGGATGCGTATTTCAGGACTTTAATCCCCTTCGCTCTAGAGATACTTTCTTAGATTCGAAGTCTGCACATCAACTGAAGATGTGGAGTCCCCAAAAAATTTGAATCAATGGAGGTGATTACAAAGACTAACAACAAGTGTTTATTGGCGTTGTTAGGACATGTCACAGGGCATTCTTTAAATTCCTTGCTGCTGATCTAATTATGCTTTGTTTGGGGAGTGGTCAATTTTATTGTCAAATTTCCGAGACTTCTGCGGCACACTAAAAATGTGCATAACCCGCTCCTCACAGACTGTTGTTGTGAAATGAAATCTTTACAGATTGTGGACTACAAAACTGAGCAAGAATGTTTCAACATGCAAAAGCACTGCTTTGCTCTTTATTGTGTGTGTGCGTGTGTGTGTGTTTGTCTTTGGGGGAGGAAAGTGCGAGTATTTACAACTGTGGATAACTTTCTACTTGACAGACTATTTAAGCTCTTAACCTCCTCTGCTTCCGGGGAATCTCACCTCCTTTATGGAGCTATGAGAAACCACCTGATAAAGGAAAACTACAGTTCAGTTTTTCCCAGGAATGCTATCACAGATGTTGTGTTCAGACAGATTCCAACACAACCACCTTTCACCTGGAATTCTGAAGAATTCCAGGTGAAAGGTGCTTGTCAGATAGGACTGACAAAAAGAAGCCAATTAGGAAAAGAGTTTC
>NW_024625106.1:0-2016 GCF_008729295.1 Plectropomus leopardus
CCTGTACCTCTTCTCTTTATATGCTGCTGTGTTTGTGTGCCGTCGGGAAATCCACCTGCAGCTAAAGCCAAAAAGAAAACTTTCTTTGGTATCCACCTTGAAATGGTGCTGATTGTAGAGATCCTATGTGTTTCTGAGGGAAAGTTGTTTGTGAAGCGTCCATTTTTTCACAGACACGGATGTAAACTGTGAGAGAAACATGACTTTTGCGTGGCAGCGTTCAACCCTGGTGCAATAATTCTAACCTGTCATGTTTGTTGTTGGAACAGACACTATCATTTGTATGGTCAGAAAAACACACTATAGCTCTATATGCAAAATCTGCATGAAATAGTTTTTTTTTGTGACTGAATTTGTGAGCAAACTAACTGTGTTTGTAGTTTGCAAACCTAGCTTTTCAAAGAACGCAGTGCATCTCCTGATCTCCTGTGGGGGAAGGAAAACAATACAGAGAAACTAAAAACTTGATCTCCCCATGGTGCCTGGATGCTGTAACACTCAGATGTTTTCCCACATTCATCTCATAAATGTGATTGTTTTCAGCTGCTTGTCAACCTTCTTTTTTTCTTCATCTTCTCAAAGCATCATCAAGCTCTGAATAATTTCGTATTCGTTATTTTTCCAACCAGAGAGATAAAACCTGGCAAAGAAAACTCATGTTTAATTCCAAAACTTCATACACATTTTATTTCAATTCAGTATTTTTCCACATTTGTTCTTTTTATTTTCTTCCATGAATTGTTCTGAATAGAGATGAAGGATCTTCAGCACAGATAAAATAACCAGTATTCAGCACATTGTAACTCTACTGAATGATCATTAAAAATGCATCCTTTGCAAAAGTTTAATAGAAGTGTAGTTACTCTTGTTGCATTTGCAGTCAGCTCTTGTGTTTCAAGATGTCTTCTTCTCATCCCAAGGCTGTGAACGTGTGCGACAGCTTGCAGAGAACACAGTCTATTTTCGCAAGAGGCTTCGAGAAATGGGCTTCATCATCTACGGCAACGAGGACTCACCTGTCGTACCCATGATGCTCTACATGCCCGCCAAGATAGGGTGAGCCTCCAGCTTTGATTTGTATGGAGGCCTAGACGAGATATAAGTATTGAAAGCCACTTAATACTCAATATTGAAATTGAAATGCTACTGAAATCATAACTCTGAAATGTGAACTTTGGAAACTGTGCATCTGAATGTATGTGTTCTAAATTCTCCAGTTTTAAATTAAAATGTGAAAACAAATTCAAATCCGAACCGTAAAGATTCAGATTTCAAATAATTGGACTCAGGTTGCGCAAATTAGATGAATTCCGTGAACTTCAGACCAAAAAAATTCATGTTGAAAAATCTATTATTTTGTAATAATGGAACTTGAATATTTGGATGTGAATTTGTGAACATTGGAAAAACAAACTTAAACTTAAACTTTTGAAATAGCAAATCAATAAAGTTCACATTTAAATTTCAAAGCGGTTAATTCAGAAGATATAAATACGTATACATTTTTAATGTACAATATTTCAAAAATATGAATTCAGTGGTGTTTAAATTTCAATGTTAACTATTCAGTAGCTGTTAAAATTCAAGTACTTGTGCATCTTATTTGCTTCTGCAGACTATTTGCTTTGAATTATTGCACTAACTCCCCCCTGGATCAATACATTGTGATGAATAGTATGATTGGATATCAGATGTTAAAGTTTTAGGATTCTGAACATATCAAGGTTTATTCATTGGTCTGAAACTTACTTTTGAGACACTGTTTGAATTCAACTTTACATGTATAATTTTATTTTTTCAGTGGCCAATTTAATATATATCCATATATGATTTTAGCTGCTATTATTTTCTGGCGGGACATTAAATTAAAAATAGAAGCCTGTTTTTTAAAACGTTTTCACCATTTTGGTTAATGTTTTTTTGTTTTGATTATTATTGTTATTAATATTGTTGTTGTTGCTATTATTATTACAATAACTTTGTATCACATTCGCATATTTATACAGACATAGGGGT
>NW_024625107.1:0-3016 GCF_008729295.1 Plectropomus leopardus
AAGTTGCTCATTGCCTTTTTTCCCCATGTTTTTCTAAGAAATTGTACCAATTTCCTCAGGGTTCAAAGGTTAATATATTTCTGAACTTGGATTTCTTCATCTAATTCAAAACTAGACAGAGTGTTGGTTCATACAGCAGAGGATTATTTATGCAGTCACCCTCAGGAAGAGAGCATTCTTTATAGTTTAAGTGACCCCGCAAGCAGGTTTTTCTATGTTTATAGGGAGCACATGATGCCCACATGCAATTGAAACTTCCTCAAAAAGGACACCAACAGACTTTAGACATCAATGCTAGGTATTTTTTTTTTAACCTTTTTGTCTTCACTGCTCTCTTAATAAGTCTTTTCCCCCTCTGATTGCTGAATATATTTGTTTCTTTTAAAATAATTTTTTTCCAAAACTCTTTGAAATTAAGGTGGTTACTCGAACCGTTAAGGGTTATCCAAAAAAAAGTGCCAGTGTAGGATCCTCCGCTCTCCCCAACAGGGGTATTAGCTAAGCATCAATTGTCCCCAAATCCTACGAACATCCTAAGAACCTAGAAATGTCCTCAAATCTTAGAAACGTCCCAAAATCTTAGAAGTGTCCTAAAATCCCAGAAACTTCCCTAAAATCCAAGAAACATCCTAAAATCTTAGAAACGTTATAAATACAGAGAAATGTCATCAGTGCTAGAAACATTCCAAAATCCTAGAAATGTCCTCAAATCCTAAGTGTCCTCAAATTTAAGAAATGCCCTTAAATCCAATAAATGTCCTTAAATCTGAGAAAAATCCTAAAATCCTAATCCATCCTAAAATAAAAAAGGCCTAAAATCCTAGAAATGTCCCAAAATCTTAAAAATGTCCTAAAATCCTAGAAACATCCTAAAATCTTTCAAACGTCATAAATTCAGAGAAATGACCTCAATGCTAAAAACATTCCAAAATCTGAGAAATTTCCTCAAATCCTAAAAGTGTCCTTAAAACCTGAGAAATGCCCTTAAATCCAATAAATGTCCTAAAATCCCAGAAACATCCTAAAATCCTAGAAATGTCCTAAAATCTGAGAAACATCGTAAATACAGAGAAATGTCCTCAATGCTATTCAAAAATCAAGGAATTGTCCTCAAATCCCTAAAGTGTCCTCAAACCCAAGAAATGCTGTTAAATCCAATAAATGTCCTAAAATCCCAGAAACATCCTAAAATCCTGAAACATCCTAAAATTCAAAATTCAAATTCAAATCCTGAAAACATGTATGAAGCTGCTGCGACTGGCCCCTGGCCCCCTGTTATTTTGCAAAAGCGGCCCCCTAGCAAAGCAAGCTGAGTATCTCTGCTATATTGCGTGTGAATGTTTAATGCAGTTCAGCACTTGTCAAACATGTCTGATTGGTTCGATGCTCGTTACGGCTCTCTTTAATGTGTGTGAGGTGATCGGTTACACAAGGACAGCGTGTATGTTATGGCTCAGTCAGGAATGTAGTAACATCAGTGAGCTGTCAGGACTTCATTTGTTTGTTCGCTGCAGTTTGTTGGCTCACGCATACTTCACTTTCAACTCCCAGAAACCAACACACCTTCAACTTAATTATAGCCCCACCAAAACTAAAGTTGAGATTTAAACTCTGGTCTCCAATAGAGGATGTTTTAATGGTTTCCATCAGACAAGCCAACACACACAACCAGTATATTGTTGCTGTATATTGCTATTCAACATGTTTGAACGCCTGAATGTGGCAAACGTATGAGCAATTGGCAGGAGAAAGATATATTTTTAGGATATTTTTATTTTTTTTAAGTACGAGTGAAAAGTGATTATTTGTAACAGATGCCTACAGCCAAGGATGTCATGGAAACATCTGTGATTTGGGCTTTCTGATTAACTCTTTGAGCACATTGGCTTGATTTCTTTAAAAAAACATTGGAATACTGCAATGAGCCACAAAAGAAGAAATGACCCAAAAGTTAGCAAAAAAATTAACTAAAAGTAAAAAAAAAGAAAAAAAAACTGAAAATGAAAAACTACTTTAAAAATTTAATAATTATGTGATTTAATTTTAAAAATGCAATAATGGTTTTTGTAAATAACGTTTTCCCTAGCTTTTTTTTTCTTTTTTCCTAGATATTTTCCCTAGCTTTTTCAAAAATAACTTTCTATATCTACTTTTTGTGGAACATTTCTTAACAAGTTGCTCATTTACTTTTTTCTCATGTTTCTGAAAGAAATTGCACCAATTTGTTCAGGGCTCAAAGTTATAAACACTTCTGAAAGGAGTCTGAAAGCCACACAGCAAAGGTGAGGCCACTCCAGGTTTCAAAGCGTAAGGAGGAGGCATTCCTCTTTCGTTAAGTCATTGTTATTGAGGCAGATTTATAGACTTCATTCCTCCCATCAAAGATGCTATAAAACAGTACGCCTGTGTCTACAGATGCAACAAATCTTTGGATTGGATGAGAAAAATGAAGACAGTTAAAGTTAAAGTTCAGCTGAGGATGAATTGCACTGAGGTGCAACATTCTTTCACATCTGGATTCCTCAATAAAATCTGAGGAATCCAGATGTTGATTTTCATACTTGATTTTTTGTTAACAAAGACAACATAAAATATTTAAAGTTATTCCTTTGAAACCTGGATTGAAACCAGTTTTCTTGTATTCAAGCATTAAACCTGTGAAATTTGTGCATGTTGGTGTCATTTCATTGCTTTCAAAAACACGGGGAAAATGGCACTTTCCATCTTCGAAAGAAATGACCCCCAAAATGCTTTGCTCTTGCGTTCTTGAAAGAAATCAGGCCAGTTTACTCAGATTTTAAAGGGTTAAAGAATCCAATAATCATTCCAATAAACACTCCAAAGTGGACTGTAGTCAATTTAACAAACGATGCACCATCATACACTAACAACACTAACACTAACAAACATTCCCCGACAGTTTCATGTTCAGCTCTCACAGATGCATCTTTCGGGCTTTTTGGAGAAAGCCCTGTCAGCTGGCTCTCTGAGAAGAGACAAGTAGCTGCGGCCTCTC
>NW_024625108.1:0-1371 GCF_008729295.1 Plectropomus leopardus
TTCTGTAAAAAAATACATTTCTATGATCTTTTGCCTCTAAACATCACCAAAACATCCTCCGAATGTTGCAGTTTAAATGTTACGTCTTAGTCAGCTTTTAATCTTATAGGAACATTATTTGAAATGATCCTTAAAATGTTCTTTGAACGTTAAATTAAATGTTTTCTTTAAAATATTATCGCAACAATGTTAGTTGTGGGAACGTTCCTTGCTAGCTGGGCTTGGCCCTGAAAACATTACTAAAACATTGCATTGTAACATTCTCAGAACATTTTTAGAACCAAAAATTGCTAGCTGGGACAAGGATGGGAAGATATGATAATACACATTGGACTGTTATGTGTTAGTTAAGTTAGTTAGATGTCGTCTGGTTTCACAGATATCAGCAAAAAAGAAAAAGTAGGTGCATAAAATAAATAACATAATAATTAAAATATGACCGACAGGAAAAATGAATCTCCCGTATCGTATTGTACCGTATCGTATCACATCATATTATATTGTAACATATTAATATTATCATATTATATTGTACCATATTGTATTGTATCATATCGTATCGTATTGTATTGTATCATATATCAATACATACCGTATTGTATTGTACCGTATCGTTTTATATCATATAGTATCGTATCACATCATAGTGTATCGTTATTGTACTGTACTGTACTGTACTGTTGTAAAAAGAACTGACCATGTATTTCATGCAAGTTATACGACTGTTTTTTAAAAATTTAATACATTTTTAATTCATTTTTACCCCAGATAGGTTTGAGGGTTTAGCCCCGTGTGTGCGCGATGTAAGTGAGGAGAAATATGATCAGTGTGACAGTCAGCTGGTTTCCCTCAGGGCCTCAGGGCCAATCCTACATACCTGCAGGAGTCGTCTCTGTGATGCTCATCTGATGCGGATCAGATTAGATGACAGGAGGACAGGTGGTCTACACACATTGCACATACATTATTAAGTGGACGCGAACGCTTGCATACTGCAGGCATGTGCAAAACCCCTCAGCTGTTTGTTACGTTAGCCTTATTTTGACTTCACAACCTCAAAAAAAGAGGACTAAACCTTTGAAATCATCAGTTTTCTTGTGCTGCAAATTGTTTTAATTTATTTGGAAATCATGGGAGTTAAAGGCAATTAGCAACTTGGCGATAATTAGTAAAAAAAAAAAAAAAAAAAAGAGAAAGAGGGAATCACTGGAAAATTATCCACAAGAAAAGGGCAAAATAAAAGCTATTTTTCAGAATTATTAAAAATTAAAATTGTGTTACACAAAAATACATTTCTATTTATTAATATTATCATATTTTAACTTATTTATTTGTTTTGTGTGTACATTTTTCCTTTTTTTGGTGCTAATT